>NC_084587.1:36682516-36870016 GCF_033807715.1 Cololabis saira
TACCGATGTTAAACACATGACAAGGAGAGCAAGAGAGAGAGAGAGACGCTCTTCGCCAAGACCACCGGCTGAGCGCAACCATCCAGCTGTTCACCAATCCGCGAGCAGCGCTGATCTGCCATAGAAAAAACCCCTCATCGTTTGTGGTTATTTTACACATACTTGTAACATTTGCAGGTCACAAAGGCCTGTGCTCGGACACCTTCCTTCTCTGTTACTCTATAGTGCCACCCCTGGTGACCGGCTGGCATGCGTAGAATAACAGTTATTTTAAGACTGATTGTGCTGTTTGGTTATTAATTTCTGATATACAGGTGGTGCCCCGTTTTGATTTATTCATTTTGATAAATGATGTAATAACACTATTAATAACTGTTGTTAGACAATTATTAATAACTATTTAATAACTAAACAAGCACTTCCTTTGTTTCATAACACTGTGTACGTGGGAAAGGCTATAAAGCGTCAATATTCTGCAATCAGCCCAAACACCTATCAACTAATGTGGTATTTTATATATATTGGATACAATATCCTAATTTCTTTTTTGGAATTTTTTCACCTTTATGATCACCTGCTTATCTCCGTATTCCAGGACAGTGACTCTGCAGATTCTCCCGCTACAGCATTTTAGGACCAGCTCTACACCTTGCCAAGCTCCGTTGGAGGCTGAGGACATGACAGAGCAAAGGGCTTTTGGAAAGAGAGGGGCAGTGTGATCTTCCTCTAAAAAACTTGAATCTGCATCTACAGCTTCCTCTAACATAATTATTTATCTAACAAGGACCAAAGAAACAAAATGTAATGGTTAAAGTGTACCCTGTATTTATGCTTCTCTAACTTAAAGTTGAATGGCCAGGTTTGAGGTTTCACAGAAAATATGAATATCATTGGTACTTGTTGGAAATATCAATTAACATGAGGTACATTTTTTATCAATCAAACAAAACTTTATTTAAAAAGTGTTTTAGTGCTGTAAAGGTTAATAAAAAGGCCCCGCCTGTAATCTGATAGGCCCCTGAAGTGCCCCAGTTCTCTCAATCAACGGGCAAGCTGAGAATTTGATGATCTCTTCTACACTTCCACCCCCGAACTGGTGGTGGCAGTCCGCCTGTTGTGTCAATACAACTGAATAGAAGAAGAAACAGATTATGGTAGACGTTATTGGACAGTTTGATTTTGGGGGAAGGATTCACTTCCTTTTAAAATATTAGTGGCGGGCTGAACGTAACGTAAGGATTGCGTTTTCATTCTGCTTCCAAAGAAAGAGGATGAGGTTCAATTCTGCCAGTCAGCTGCGAAGACATTGAACTTCAAACTACACGGCAACACCGTGCTTTGGTGAGTGAAATGCTCTTGCTGATTTTGTACAGTAAAGTTTAGGTTTGTATTAAACTAAACTGTAACTAGCTAACATTCAAACTGTTGGCTTATAAAATTACCAACCGCACTTGTTAGCTCCATTAGTGTTAGGGCTCGGTCGGCTGGGCTGTCCTCCACAGTCGGTGAGGGGCTCCGGTGGAGCGCTCAGCTGCAGCTCGTCAGCTCATCTATGGGAGAAGTTAAAGAGCGGGGCTGCCAGTAGCTCGAGGCGACTTCGTTTTGTTTGTTTGTTTGTTTGTTTAGTTGTTTGCTTGTTGCTGTGTGCCTGGTGATTTTCTAGTTCCCCATGAGCAGGGTTTGTGTTCCTTTATGAGTAAGGAGGGTTTTTTTTGTACATCTCTCTGTGGATTCCCTGTGGGAGTTTTTTTGGTTTACAATTAAACTACGACTGTGTTTTTGGTTAAGTTTAACCCTCTCTGGTGTCGTGCACTTGGGTTTAAATAAATAAATCATAATAATCAAGTTGCAATTTTGTTGGAAGGATAGCACTTTGACCTGAATGTTCAAAGATTAAGAGATTCATGTTCTATGTTAATAATAAACTGTCGTGTTTGTCGGGTATTGAGACAGAGAGCATGAAAAGAAAGACGTGGGGAATTGCTCAGTCAAGCAGCCCTATTTCTGGATGAAAATGGTGGTAATACTGTTGGCCCCTGAATGTTACATTTGGCCCCATAATGGCCCCTGTTTCAGAAAAATCCTAGAACCGCCAGTGATCGGAGCACACAGGTGGAAGCCAGGGTGGAGGTGGGATTGACAGCGAGCTTTGTAGGCGAGACATCTGAAGGAATCTAAGAATGTATACTTCTTTCTCCTGAAATAGGACAAATGAAGTAATTGGAATGAACCATTCAGAAGGGTAAATAAGCAGGTGCACGCACTGCAGATTGCCTGCCTGAAATAACTCCTGAGGGTCGTATCATTTGGGTAATATGCTCACACTGTCTTGTCCCCGTTAATAGGTTGGCAGCTATAAAGGGAGTTGTTGTTGTCTAGTCTAGAAAAGATAAAAGCATGAATGACCCTTTCAAGGGCATCATTAGGAAGATAAGACATTACTCTGCTAATTAGCGCCAGATGATAAAAACTAGACTGGACTACTGCACTGACCTGTCTATCAAATTTGAAGTTTTTATCAAAACTAATGCCAAGATTCCTAACAAAAGGAAGAGTTAGAAGAATCCAACGCGCTAGTACATCCTGTCTGCAGGTCAGTTTTCTGAAACACACGGAGCTCTGTTTTATTTTTTCGCTTAGGCGGAGGAAGTTCATCCATGTTTTAACATCTTGTAGACAAATTGTCACTGGCCTCCATCAGATTTTAAAGGTAAATTAAAGCATTAAAGACCCCGTTCAACAATGTAGGATTTGTAAATTATTGTGAGAAAAAGTTAATGTTAATGTGAGAGACCAGAGCGACCTCACCACGTAAGAGGGGATAAGGCCAGCTGTAAAATATTAATATTTTAAACCAAACATAATCACAAAAAGGCTTTTTAAAGGAAAACACTTGGTAAATTTGTTCAGCATAACTTCAGATGAGAGGCCAGCACAGCATGCTCAAGTGTACCCCCAGCACTGCAATAATTATCCATATCAACACTGCAGATTTACAGAGAAATGGTTACACAACAGAAGCCAGAAAATGCTTTGCTCTCTTTCATACATATTCTGCTTATTTTCTTAAAATTAACAAATCCTCATCTTAATATAAGCAGGGAAACAGTGACTCTATAATACTTATGCATAAACCTGCATAAGTGCTGCAAATGTTTGTAAAAAAGTCAAAGAAGCTCACATATCAGGGATCATAATGATTCCTTAATGTTAAGGCATTGTGATTAAAGGAGAGGAATACATTAAGTATAAATAGTTTAATACCAGGCCAGAATACTTGACAATAGAAGCTAGGAAAAAAGAAAAAGAAGGAAAAAGAAAACATGCATCATTCCTTTTGGTGTCATTTTTAATACGGTACTTCAAAGCATCTTCAAGACAACATTTTCAACATGACCTTAACACTTCAAATCCTTCCAAACATATGTGACCAAGAATGGGATTAAGAATATGAAGGTAGGGAGTAAATTAACCTGTAATAACAGATTACAGCAGGATGTCTGCTATGTGCTCATTACCTACTACTGTGTAACACTCACAGGATTAGTACTACTACCCAAATGCTGCTTTATGAGGTACATCTGATACAAAAGTGATGAGCATATGTACATACATACATGTATTTTTTTTCTGCATATGCTCATGTTAATGGTAGACGAGCAAAAGAAAGTAAAATGATATTGTGAAAACTATTTCTCTATATATTTGCCAACAGTCAAAGTTGTCTCGGCATGATAATCTGATCATTTTTTGTTATAAGAGAATTTAATTTTTCTCTCGCTTGTGTGACAAAGAGAATACAACCATACGATGCTGTAACAAACCCACAATGCTTGCACTAAAATCCACAAAAACACTGTTTGCAAATACAATATAACCAGCTGATTTAACATTTGTTGTTCAGACTTAGAGGTTTCTGCATGACCATTAACAGAAATCCCCCCCCCTCTATGACATCATAGAAATTCAATGTTAGACACTGTTAGACCGTTTAGAATGAAGCTTTCTTACAACCTTGAAAACCAAAAATACTGCGTACAGCAATAGTATACCATTCCTTTGGCTTGTAATTGAGCATCCGACCACATGAATGATGATTCTTCTCTAACAACTCTATGTAAGTGTAGACACACATGCAGATTTTTGGCTGACAGAGTAAGCAGACATAAGTCTGCTTTTTGTGTGCATGGTCCTTATCTGCCCTTGTTTGACATATTCCCACCAATAACAAAACTAAAGTGCTTACATATTAAGCTTCAGGTGTCACATTAACACCCAGACACCACTTGGTTGTCTTACGTACAGAAAAAATAAATCTGGGACCATGCATAAAACCACAAACTGAAATGATTTAACGTTAAAGTTATGGACTTTTTCAAACTTTATACTGAAATTTGTACTTCAAAGAGGTCTTTGTTCTATAGAAACAGAAACTACAAGTGATAATCAAGATAAGCCTATTTCTTTCTTTGTTTTCTCTGGTGATATGCTTTTAATGAAAAAAAGGTTTTGTGTGTATGGACAAAGTGTGGATCTACTGTTATGATAGATTATTCAAATTCTCACTTTGAGTGCCATAATTCTACAATGTTTGTTCAAGCAAGGAGGCAATCATTAGCCATTTAATCTTGTCGATTAGATTTTGAGCTTCAGGGTCTAGAGGAGATCTAAACTTAGAGGTTGAGGTTAAATCGGTATTTGTTATGTCAGGTGTTGTGTGTGGTGGTGCTCCTTGGTTTCAGGATTAACATTGATATACAGAGCGTGTGCTGTGTGAAAAAAATGGTCTGATTGACATTTATAAAGCTCTAAATAAAAGAAAGTGAAACATCCCTCTGGTCGGCCCACCTGTTAGTATTATTATAGATTCAGCTCAGACTGTGCCAAGATGATAATAATAAAATATTTCTGCAAGTACATTCACTAGTGTACCTTTTTTGAATTGTTTTTTGTGATTCTAAAGTCAAATTAATTTATACCTTCCAATATTTCAAAATGCATAGCTTGAAGCATGTTTTTTAATCTGCATAACCTTTTTTTTGTAAATATGTTTTATTTGTTTCAATGTGTATATATATATATATATATATATATATATATATATATATATATATATATATATATATATATATATATATATATGTATGTGTGTATATATATATATATATATATATATATATATACGTATATATATATATACGTATATATATATATATATACGTATATTTATACGTACACACATATATATGTGGGCTGTGCCCATAGCTGTGCCGATAGTAAATTTGTCAAATCTTCTCTGCCAATGCCAACAGCTTATTTTCCTGATGCCATTGACTCTTGTTGTGAACTGCTCGTACCCCCTGTTGCTGGCAATCAGGCACGATGACATGAGGTCAGCACTGTTAGTGACCATATAAGAAAAAAAATATATGTATGCACATTTGTTTGTGTGAGCAATAAACCCCACAGCTCAGCTATGAAGAGCAATAATCACGCTGGCTGGTTGACATGAAAGGCTAAGTGCAGCAGGTCTGGAAGCTCAGCAACATATTTAAAAATTTGGCAAATAAATACACTTTGATGCCTGGAAAAAAAACACATACTCAGAGTATTCACTTAGTGGATACATCATGTATGTAGAAATTCATTATAATGGATTTCCTTTTACTTGAGACAATAAGTTACAGTGGAATTTTTGACGCAGTTGAAATCCTTTTACAACACACTTTGTCTAATTAACATTTTTGAGTAGGATGGGGTTTTTAGTTGGTATTCTTCCTTAACCCCTCATTAGTAACTGACCTCATATTATTCACACAGTAATATAGTGGATAATTCAGTTGTACAATTAGTAGAATGCAAGTTATACTCATCTTATATGGAATTCCATGTACTATTCTATTTCAGCAACGCTAACACATTTGTGGGCTGGAATCTCATGGGCAATGCTTGTGTAGCAACATCCGATGTTACCAGAAATTACAGATAACTTGACAATCAGGTAAAATCTCTCTCTTCACTCTTCACTTTCTCATACACATCTGTGTGACCCCTCAAGACTGACCTCACACATAAAGTCACAAAAACGTAAGTTAAAAATAGATGATAAAACATTTTTACCATATTAAAGGGGACCTATTATGAAAAACACGTTTTTTCTTGTTTTAACATATATAAAGTGGTCTTCTCTCACCCTGCCAATACAGAGCAGGAAGAAAGCAACCAAATTATGCAGTGTCTGTACACCCCGCTCGGAGGATCCTTCCAGTGTCATGTGATTTTTACGAGCTGTTCAGAATCTGCGCCTATCGTGACGTCACGATAGGGCTAAGTATTTAGCTCCGGAGCACCGGAGCCGCTCACCGGGCCGGACCGGTCCGGTGAGCAGCTCCGGTGGCTCCAGTGTTCCCTAACGGAGTGTTAGGTAACACCGGAGCTCTATTAATAATACATTTTTCTTCTGTTTATGGTTTCAGATCTTCCAAGCAATGCACCTGAAGCTGTTCAACGACACCTTCAGAAGACGCACGGTCCTTCCTTGAGCCAGCAATAGTGCATACATGTTATTTATATACAACTTATGTTATTTTATTTTTTTAACAATAAAGTTGTCATTTGTGAACATTCAGTGTTTGGATTTATTTACCGTTAAAGTAGCACAACGTAACTTTCAGCTTTTCTGAGTTTGGCGGCATCTTTTGGACAAAAGCGGTAGTGTTTTACCAGAAAGAACACTACGTTTCCCATGAGCACCAGCGCGTACTGCCGGGAAAACTCCTGTCCCGTCGCGTGCATTTGTTTTGAGAGAAGACGGGATGCTTTTCTGTTTCACCAAGTGAACAGACGGAACGCAAAAAAAAAGATGTTAAACTGCTGGAAAGGAACTGGAATTTACCGGGATACCTTAAACAAGGACGCCAGGGAGCGGTATATGGAGAAAATAATGATTATTAACGGTCTGGATCCATATGAAATCCCTACTGTAGACCCATGTGTTTCAATAAATTTGTATAATAATACAACATACAGTACATGTTTTGTATCCCTCTTACTTCTCTTTTCTTTTTTTTGACCGCTATATTATGGTGAAGAGGCTCCGGGGCGTGAGCAATATTTTTGTTTTCCTCGTGAGATTATTTTTTCCTCTGCAGCTACAAATAAGAGTTAATATTTTTTCCTCAACAAACTAGTTTTATCTGAAGATTGGGGTTAATTGCACCGCAGAGAGCTGGCCAGCAACTGCGTTTAGCTGGAGAAGTGGGGAATAAAACCTGTGTTACGCGGCGACACGCACCGTACGTTGCGCGTCGCCACGTACCCTACGCCGTAGGTCTGCGTCGATTTAACGCAGAACCATAATTCAGGCTTTACTGTGTGGAAGCCGGTGTTTCGTCGTTACAGCCGCGATCCAAAGCGAGCCGACGACTCTTTAACTCTTTTACTTTGTTATATCAGATACTTGGCCGGCCTCCGTGGTTCTGCCTCCGAGCAGGAAACCGTTGAAAAGTTAAACCATTAGGATCTTTTCCCCACGTCTGTTGTGTGGAGCTGCTGCAGCCACAACGCAGCAACAGGTTCTGAGGAGCTCTGAGCTCCACGCCCCGCCCATTTTCGTCTCGAATGCGAATCGGGAAGGAGGGGGAAGTGACGTATGCCGAAAAGCAGTCAAAGCCGTAACGATTTGTAGTTTTTTAGTGTGGCAGGGTTCCTACCATGCTCCTCAAAGTTACATAGTGCCAGTGAAGGCGATACAGACCCCTCAGACCATGACAGAGGTGTCATTAAACCTGTTGGAAGTTGATGTACCATCACAATGACTCTGGAAATATGATATTAAGGTGGAAAAGTTACGTAGTGTCGCTTTAACATGATTCATTTGTCTTGTAACATAAGAAATTAAATGATGAGGAATCGGAGTAAATAACTGTGGTGTACCTGTTTAGAATTCAATTAAATCTTCCTGTGTGAATTAGTGTGAAGACGAGGTGACCCGTTCCCCCTTCAGGGAACTAAAGGCTTATTTATGGTTCCGCGTTACACCAACGCAGAGCCTACGGCGTAGGGTACGCGTCGATTTAACGCAGAACCGTAATTCAGGCTTTAAGATCCGTTTACACCATGTCATAAATGCATGCGAGCGTCCGACTATCGCGTCGAGCTGCGTGACATCGGACACTCTCTGTCCACACTGAAACCGTTAAACTCGCGGCCAGTTAGGACAGTCCAGTACAAAAAAAATAAAGCAATGGAATTGATTTTTTTTCGCCGAAACTCGCTCGCATGGGACACGCTTTGTGTACGGAGCTGCTGCTCTTCTGCCAGAGCGATGCTTTGTGCCCTCCCCTGCTACACGTCATTCAGGCAGCCAATCAGCACAGAGCCTCATTATCATAGCCTCCCCGCCCCTCAGAAACCCTCATAGAGAAGGAGGTTAGAAGGGGTAAAAATAGAAACATGGCCCACAGGCTGAATTTTCTGATTTATGTAGAAAAAACAAGCTTTTGATTGTTTTTAAGACATTCAAGGCCTGTTTAAAATATACATTACATGCCATAATAGGTCCCCTTTAAATCCATGTTTTGAAAGCATGAAAACCTCCTTCCCCACCCGGAATTTATGCAGCGAATTGTCTTTTTCTGTCTAATTACTGCCTAGTTGAGGGGTGGCATCCGCTGCAAATCTGAAATGAGAAAAATAGAGGAAAACACAACGGGCACACCGGCCTTTTGTAATCTGCAAGATAGAAAACATATGAACAGAAATGGGAACAGGCAGAGACACAAACAGCGACCATTTCAGGTCTTTAAAACTGAATTGAAACTAGGCTACTGCGATTATCTGTCCCCCAAAACTGTGGGGTAAGTATGTAGGTGAGTGAGCAGATGGGTATGTCTGTGTAACTATTTGTGTGCAAAGTGGCAAAGTAGTTTTTTTTCCAGGCATCGAAGTGTATTTATTTGCAACATGTTTAAATATGTTGCTGAGCTCTCAAACCTGCGACACTTAGCCTTTCATGTAAACCAGCCAGCGTGATTATGGCTCTTCATAGCTTAGCTGTGGGGTTTTACCTAAGCTGCAACTACAGTGGAGGAGAGAGGGCACAACCACGCCACCCGAGAGAACAGAAACCGACAAGGAAGAAACCAGAACCCAGGCCACCAGCAGCCACACGGAGGACCGGAAGAGGGCAGGAGGAAATCCCCTGCCAGCAAGCCCCTCCCCCTCGCAGCAGGCGACAGAGGGAAGCCCCGGGCGAAGCCCCCATGACCACGGGAGGAGGCAGCCAGGAAACCTACGGTGATGGACCGGGACCCAGCCAAGCACCAGCCACCCGTCATAGACTGATCACTTGGCCAAGAGGTCCACACCCTCCAGACCCACAACCCCCACCCGGCGAAAGGCCAGCCTGCCCGGAGAGACGGGGCCACCTCGACAGTCGACGCCGGCAGGCCGGCACCCACCCCAACGAAAGCGGGAACCCCAGAGCCAAAGGCGTGCCCAGCTGCAAGGTCAGCGGGGGGAGACGGGCACGGAGCGCAGGAACCCCCTGACAAGGAGCCACCCAGATAAGCCCAACAGCAAAGACCCCCAAACCCAGGTTACACAACGGACACCCACTCATCCATCCATCCATCCATTTTATATACCCGCCTTATCCTTTGCATGGTCACGGAGGTCCACCGGAGCCCGTCCGAGTCAACTACAGCAAGAGGCAGGGGCACACCCCGGACAGGCCACCAGTTCACCGCAGGACACCCACCCCCACAGAGACCAACATACACTCACTAACAAAGACATCATTCTCTCACCACTCCCATCTCCCCCTGTGGAGGCCTGGCACAGTCCAGCAGACCCCCCCAGGCAGCACAGCGAGCACATACCCGGGTCCGGCCATCAGTCCCTCCCATGGTACCCCCGCCCCAGGCGACTAATTACTTAAAACAAAATGATGTTGTTATCAGTGCAATCCCTTATGAACACTGTTACACTCAGACAAACAACAGCCTACACACTCCCATCATCCACTCACTGTCCCTGCATGAAGCAGTAAAACAGACACCTTCGGCTCCTTAGGGGCCCCACAGGCAGCGGACGGGGGGAGAAACAAAATGCAAATGAGTGAATTATGGTACACCAAACCACACCCACACATTTGGGGCAATCACTTCCTCCCCCTATTTTTTTCTGATCTGTCTTGTTCCATGTATCAGACGCCAACCTCCCCACTCATCTGCCTCAGCCCTATCTCTGTCTTCCTCACTGGCTTCATCCAAACACAATGAGCTCTGAAATCAGTTCTTTTGTAAAAGAAACTTGCACTAAAAAAAAGAAAAAATGTCAAGGAATAGTTGTGCTTTTCATTGAATTGAATTATCTCAGTATTAAAACTGGGTAAAAGATTTAAGGCATACCTAACAATGAATGTTGTATAGCAAGGCAGAGTAGAACTTATTTACATTACAAAGCAGAGAGAGATTTGTAGTGAAAAGAACTGGAATTTTGTGCATTTGTGCAAAAATATACATATTTTTGGCATACATCTAACAAATTTAATTAAAGCAAAGAGTCAGTTGCTAACTACTTATCATATGTGTTCAAATCTCAGGTACGGGAAGCCCCCAGTCCCTCACCTTAGGAAAACATGACTGAGAAACATATAAATGAAGTTGTGCCAGCTATCCATGTTGGGAAATCAGGATGCTGATGGATTTCTGAAATCAAACATGTGTAAACATGCACAGAGATGATCGGACTGTTGGAATGTCATTAAGCAAGCAACCACATTGTCAGGAAGTATATTCAAAAGATGGGACCTATCTTCAGAGTAGAACATCTAAACTAACCAAGAAAAAAATCTGTTAAATTTGAATGTACCCCCAGATTATCAGATTATTGCAAAGAAGAGCTACGGTATTAACTGCCTGCTCTGCATGAATGTGATCAAAACTGAGCGGGATATTTACTCAATGATCCACCTCACCAAGACATGCAACAGAGAAATGTGCTTAATTGGTATCAAGAGAAAAAAAACGATTACAACTGTAGGCATTGAACTACAACACCTTTGGATTCCAAACTAATGACAACTATGAAGAGGTTAAAGGGAAGTCAACCACTAGCAAGTACCTAAGGCCGCGTTCAGACTGCAGGCAAATATCCAATTTTTAGCCCATCCAGATTGAAACTGGATGACTCTTTTGAAGTCTGAACAGTCCCAAACCGCATGATATCCGATTTTTGCAAACCAGATGGAAACCACCTCCGGGAGGTAGTTTCATATCCGATCATTATCGCATTTGGGCGGATGGCTCGCAGTCTGAACAGCTCCAAACTCTCAGATCGGATATGACTGTCCCAGACGCTCCAAACCACCCGCCCATTTCCAGTTGTGGAGCAACTCATCCTTTCGCAGAGAGCATGTACAATCTCTGATGTCACGTCAAAAACTATTATTTGTAGTTTAAGTGTTGCAAATTCACATTACAAATCATGTTTTAAAAGCAGAAAAAAAGACCGCATTTCCAGATACGGTGCGGGTCGCCGCGTACCCTACGCCGTAGGCTCTGCGTTGGTGTAACGCGGAACCATAAATCAGCCTTCAGTCGCGCCTTGAGCCTGAACCTGCAGCCCGTCAGCTCATCAGGAGGAGAGGTAGAGCGGGGCTGCCAGTTGTTCATTGCTGGTTCGTTTTGTTAACTCTGAGCTTTGTTGGTTGGTTTGTTAGTTTGCTGGTGGTTTTGTTCTGAACACTTTTCTCTGTTTCTCATTTTGCTGGGACGTCGGGTCCCTCCGCCGAGACACGACTTTTGCGGTATGCGTTCATTGTTATGTCTAAAAATGATGCGCAGTGCCGACCCAATCAGAAACGGTACAGATATTTTGGGATTTTTTTATATATAAAAAAAATACATGACTTCACACAATACACGCGCTGGGTGACGCCTCCGCTCCGACGTCGTTGCTACGGCAACCCGTCAGATCAGTCAATGATGTGGCCCAGTCTGAACAGAGCCAGATCCGATTTGGACACTTGCTAAAAACAGTGTGGACAGTCAGCCCTGAAAATCGGATATGAGAAGGAATCAGATATGAATCAGATTTGCCTGCAGTCTGAACGCGGCCTAATAGTGTAAAGCAGATCATGAAAAGCCAACTGAATCGGGCAAACAAAGTCAGAGCCATAAACACATTTGTCCTAACAGTAATCACATTACCAGGCCACAGGAGGAGATCGAAACCATAAAAATAGGTTTTCTCCTTTTTAAATTTGTGATGGGTTGAAAAACAACAGAGACTCCTGTTGTACTTATTAAGACTAAACAATTTGTTTGTAAAATGACTAACGAACATACCGGTACAGTCAGTTTTATGGGTTACAACAAAATCTGTCCAAGCTATTTAAGAATATGCTTGCAAAATCATGAATACGTCTTTTCTATTGATACTTCTATTGGTTTATCCTATCACTTATAAAATGCAGGCATACATGAAAAATATAATAATTTTGAGTACTCTGTCTGGTGCCTTTGTCATGTCTTTGTCATGTCTGTTTTTGAAGAGACATCTGTGTCTCTTCAAACCCTGTGGTTTCATATTGTCCCATCTTTTCTCCTTGCCCCTGCTGGTTCATTTGTCATGCTGGTCTTGAATAACTCCCTATGTTGCTCTCTTCTCTCCTGCCTGCTCTGCTTGCCTCTCATGCATTCAACAATGGGATATAAGTTTGAGAGCATATTATGATGAATTTTGTATCTTATCATCATTCTTTCATTTTTTTTTCCTCCAGATGTCTTTCAGGTAGCTTCCGATGGAAATTTGATCCAAACACTGTAATGTTGTTGATTTTCTGAAATTACTTTACTTGGTTATGGTTAGAAAACAATCATGGTAAATGCTAAAATACATTATCGTTAATATACTACTGTCTCTGTATTAGACATTGTTTGGCAGGTTGCTCTGGTGAGATGTCAGCAAGAAAACCTATTTCACCGGCATCATTGTCACATCCTGGATTAGTTTTGTCATATACTGTAGAATAGAATAGTTAAGGTTAGCAAAATATTCGATTATTACAAATATTTGATTGGGGCTGTTTTTATCTATTACCAGTACTACATAATAAGACAGAAGTGGCATTGCTCATATTTGCATTTTAGATGTTATATAGGCCCTAAATAGCCATATAAGACTAATCTTAAAAATAAAACCAGAAAACCAGAATAAAGTTTTATTTTATGCCCCTAGTGGAGAGGTGGGGAACCATGGTCCTCAAGAGCCGCAGTTCTGCAAGTTTGAGATGTTTCCCTCCTTCAACACACCACCACACAAATTACTGTGTCATGATCAGACTTGTAGGCCTGAATCATGAGCTGATGATGACCTTTAATTAGAATCAGGTGTGTGGATAAAAGGCAACATCTAAGGCCCCGTTTACACGTAGCCGGGTATTTACAAAAACGGAGGCGTTTTCATGCGTTTTGGCCGTCCGTTTACACGGAAACGGAGGTCAAAGTCACCAAAAACGATCATTTCTGAAAACTCCGGCCAAAGTGGAGATTTTCAAAAACTCCGTTTTCCCGTTTGCGTCTAAACGGAGGAAAACGGAGATTTAAGCTTCAGAACGTCACATTATGCACCAGAAACTCACCAGCGTCATGTGTGCGACCTGTGTTTACAATTAGTTTGGCCACCGTCAATATTTTCTTGTATTTTACCTGTTTAATATTCTAAAGTCACACTTAAAAGTAACTCCCCCCCCCCGTCCAGCCTCCTGCTCATTCAAGCCTGTGAGCGCGTCAGCCAGCAGCATGAAGCCTGAATTATGGTTCCGCGTTAAATCGACGGCGTAGGGTACGCGGCGACGCGCAAGGTACGTGCGCGTCGCCGCGTACCCTACGCCGTAGGCTCTGCGTTAATGTAACGCGGAACCATAAATCAGCCCTTAACTGGAAGTTACACACGTGTCATTTGTTGATGTTTTTCCAGGATTCTGATTGGCTTGCATGACGTTAAGAGCGTTTTCATACGGGTCCGTGTAAACGAGGATTTTTTTGAAAACGTAGAGGGGAAAATATCCGTTTTTGTAAATACCCGGCTACGTGTAAACGTGGCCTAAAACGTGCAGGACTCCAGCTCTTGAGGACCATGGTCGCCCCCGCTGTCGTAGTGATTGACAAACCTGTGTGTGAAAGCTGAAGCACATAACAGACTTCTGACAGTTTCACTCTTATTGATCTACTGTGTATCACTTTCGTGTGAGTAGGAGTACACAAAGTGGCTGAAGAAAGTGGCTCTCTGGAGTGTAGACTGCACTTGAAACACAAATGCTGCTATTTTAAAACATGTACTGAGGGTAATGTGGTTGAATAAAATTGTAATTCAAAATACTGATAAATAACTTATGTGTTTAGATTTCAGTGTACTATAAAGCCATTATTTTTAACCTTATTTTTAAAGTTTCTTTAACCCCTTATTAGGTTGGCGGATACCCCACGTTTAAGGTTTAAGTTTATTTATATAGCACAATTCAACACAAGGTAATTCAAAGTGCTTTACATTGACATTAAAAGCGGCAAGACATAATTAGACAGTAAATAACAAATAAGATTGAATAAAATTATGAATAAGATGATAAGAAAAGGAGTAAAATAAGAAAAAGAAAGTAAGAAAAAAATACGGGCAGTAGAGTCCAGCTGGTAAGTATTTAATTTAGGAGTACGCTTGAGTAAACAGTAATGTTTTTAGGCCTGATTTAAAGGATCTACAGTTGGAGCAGACCTCAGGTCTACAGGAAGTTTGTTCCACCGGTGAGGACCAGAATAACTGAACGCTGCCTCACCTTGCTTGGTTCTTGTTCTTGGGAACCACAACAAACCAGATCCAGATGAACCTCAGGGGTCTGGGAGCTTCATAGGAACTAACAGATCCAGCATGTATTTTGGTCCAAGACCATTCAGTGCTTTGTAGACCAGTAGTAAGATTTTAAACTCTATCCTTTGACTCACTGGAAGCCAGTGTAGTGATTTCATGACCGGTGTAATATGGTCCAGTTTCCTGGTGTTTGTAAGGACTCTGGCGGCAGCGTTCTGGATCAGCTGCAGCTGCCTGATTGATTTCTTGTTAAGGCCTGTAAAGATGCCATTGCAATAATCCAACCTCCTGAAAATGAATGCATGAATACATTTTTACATGTCTTGTTTAGACAGAATCCCCTTAATTCTAGCAATGTTTTTTAGGTGGTAGTAGGCATATTTAGTGATAAACTTTAGATGGCTGTTGAAGTTCAGGTCTGAGTCAATAATTACACCCAGATTTCTGGCTTGATTTGTAGCTGTCAATGACATGGAGCCAAGGTGAGCGCTGATCTTTTTACACTAAAAATCAAGCGTATCACCTGTCCTTTTTATATTTACACACATGCAGTGGAATGTCGAGCTGGCCCAGAGAATTACTCGTCTCTGAGGGTACACTTATTAGTCTGGACTAATGTAAACAGAACTGACTTGGGGTGATGGGAGATGGATGTGATTTGTTGATGACAAGGGGAGGATGTCCAGGAGCTCCTCATCCTCAGAGCCATGGATGTCATAAATCAGCATATTATAGGAATGAAATCTGCAACTGGCTGGTAAAGTGACAGAAACAAAATCATTAACAAGCTGAAGAGCTTCAGAAAGACGTTATTTGAGTTCAGCGAACACAGCAGCAGGAATGGCAGAGGAAGACTGCTGGTCATATTTGTGCAACATGATTGAAGTTGCTAAACTGTAATCCCATTGTTATTCAGCATGGATCCTCCATCCAGCCCATCTCCTGCATCATCCAACTCTTCTGTTGCTGTTGGTGAAGCCAGCAAGGCCGACCAGACGGACAGCGGGTCGTCATTTTACATAGTTCCACTCGATAACGCCTCACGAGTCCCCCCCCTCAACTCGGATTTAGGCACCAGCGAAGCAATAACACACCCTGTGTTTACATTCCCCAACACGTGTAGAACATAGCGGGCTCTAATCTAAAAACACCTTTTGTGACAACATGCAGTGCAGCATTAAAGGGACAGGGAATGTTAAACATAGACAGACTATATTAGGAAGAGACCGAACACTGTATATTGAAAAGGTGATGGGTTGAAAAGTAAACACAGATATGCATGCAAAGACACACTGCAGTCAAGTCCAGACACGCTGATTGGTGATTGACAACTGAAATTGAATTTCTCTGCAGCAAAGGTCCCAAAGACACAGAACACACAGAAGTCTGAAAATTCACACATAGTTAAACATAAAGACAGATCAGCATAAAGAATTGATAAATTGCTGGCATGCAAACAAACAGTTACACAAGCTCCCAGCTTTCCTTCTCGCTTGCTGTTCACAAACACACAAACAAGTTTCTATCCCGTTATCCCCACAAGCCATAGTAATAACATAGCTTTGTAATTTATTGCCAAAGTTGTCTCTTCAACAACAATAACAATGAGAAACTAATCTGGAAACTAAAAAAAAAAAGTAATAATAATAAAGTTTGAGAAAGGCCTTCATTATACTGCACCAAGTTTGTTATAATTTTAATGGTGACAGCCAAAAAAACGTTAAAAAAATAAAATAAAAACAGTTGTTAAGCAACTCCTTATATGACTTCTGCTGAGGGTTAGGTGCCCTTTCAACATCAGGATTCATGCAAAGATCTTAATAGTTAATTCCAGATTAATTACAATGAATCCCAAAATATTTTTTTTAAATGTTCTGTTTACCTTTAAATTATATTTTTCAAATGACAATAAAACAGTAATAGGAGATTTTTAAAACATGCTGTTGTTGTATTATTATGTCAAAAATATAAACTAATAAATATAATGTAAACTTTGGTGTTTGATGTTGATCTGAATACTTCCAATACAATAATAATGTCAAATTAAAGCTGCAAGCAGCGATGAACGGGCCCTCGCACTCACGGCCACCGCCCCCATAAGCATATCAGAAATAACACCACCCACGACTTCCTATGTCAAACCATTCAAAAGATATAGCAGAAAAAAGGGACAACCAATCAGAAGAAGGGGCGGGGCTAATTCAGGCCAATGAAGGTCAAGGACTCCATACAGAATCTGATGACACCACCCACAACTCTCTATGTCAAACCATTCCAAAGTTATAGCAGAAAATCGGGACAACCAATCAGAAGAAGGGGCGGGGCTAATTAAGGCCAACGAAGCTTAAGGACTCATTACAGATTCCCCTGACACCACCCACGACTTCCTATGTCAAACCATTCAAAAGTTATAGCAGAAAAAAGGGACAACCAATCAGAAGAAGGGGCGGGGCTAATTCAGGCCAATGAAGGTCAAGGACTCCATACAGAATCTGATGACACCACCCACGACTCTCTATGTTAAACCATTCCAAAGTTATAGCAGAAAATCGGGACAACCAATCAGAAGAAGGGGCGGGGCTAATTAAGGCCAACGAAGCTTAAGGACTCATTAGAGTCCCATGACACCACCCACGACTTCCTATGTCAAACCATTCAAAAGTTATGGCAGATAAAAGTATTCTAGGGCAGGGGTTCTTAACCTTTCTGACCTTGGGGCCCAATTTTTTCAGTACAGAGTGGCCCGGGGCCCATTAAATATTAAAATTGTATAGCAGGGGTATTCGACTAAAACTTTAAGAGGTCCATTTAGAGAAGATTTACTCAAGCGAAGGTCCAGAACATCATTATATATATATATATATATATATATATATATATATATATATATATATATATATATATATATATATATATATATATATATTATGTGTGTGTATATATTCAAGTAGCCTCATAGTTGTATCAACATCTGCATCTGACTGTTATATTAAAAAAGTACATTTCAAAAATATTTGCCACTTAACACTCTCTTAAAAATAAAATTGATTTTATTTTATTTTTCAAATGCTATCTTATTTTATTTCTCTACCAGCAGTTTGTATTTCCCCTTTTCTTTTTTAATTGTCTCAACACATTTTTATACTAAATGAATATAAACACATCTTAACAATTGAACAGTTTTACAGTTTCTCTTTCTTCCCCTCTTATAATCTTATGCCCCCACTTTCTGTTGTTCAGTGAGATAACTGAGCTTTCTCCTGTCAGGACTTTAAATCTGGGCTGGATGGTGTCAGGTTCTCATGTGAAGGTGCTGCTGGTGAACCTGGAACGATATTTAGTTTTAATTATGTTCATTGTGGAGAAAGCTGCCTCACAGCTGTATCTGGACTCAAACATGGGTGTTTTAAGATTTATTTTATTTAAGATATTAAATTAATCAGTTGACAGGACTCAGCGTGTCGGGCTTCATCCGAGCCCGCAGCTGTCCGCGCTGCAGCCCAGTCACTTTCCGATGCTTTTGCAACAACAGTCCAGTCCAGCAGACACTTCAGCCCACGCATCTACCATCCTTCAGCAGTAACGACGGAACCCGCCGCCGCCCGAGCGGCAGCGGGCTCCGCGGCCGGGGGGACGCGTCGGCTCCCGCTCAGTCGGGCGGCTCCTCCGGCTCTCCGGCCCGCCTCTGCGGGGCAGCTCCCCCGGGAGTCTCGTCTCCTTCTCGGCAGCGAGCCCCACGGAGCCGCCGCCGGGCAATCACTGGCAAATCACGCCCCCCTTCCCCCTTCTCATGGTGGCTTCAATTACGTCCGCCTTAAGCCTGAATTATGGTTCCGCGTAAATCGACGCAGACCCTACGCCGTAGGATCCCTGATCCTGGCGGATCTAAACCTACTCTGTGCAAAATAAAGGATTTTTTTCTGTAAAAACACACCATTTCTCTTACTATTACACGTACAGCTAGCTGAGTGTCTTCTCCTCATTTGGTCGGGAGTTGCTATGCAGTCCCGCGGCCCCCGCGGCCCACACTTACAAAACTGAATTTTTTTTTGCGGCCCACTAGATGGCGCTCGCGGCCCAACATTGGGCCGCGGCCCTATGGTTAAGAATCACTGTTCTAGGGGGCGCTGTTGAGCCGTTAGGCCACGCCCATGAATGCAAACCATGAAATATCAAATTTATCGCCAAGTCTGGCTTGCATGCAAAATTTGGTGACTTTTGGAGAACTATCAAATATGGACCAATCACATGAAGGGGGGGCGCGCCTTTTGGCGTCTAGCGTCGCCACGGTAACACTTTTGAAAGAGAAAAGTAATGCGTGGTGTCGCATGTCGGATGTAGACGCACATTTTGATGTATAACACACCTGGGTGCACGTTACGGTTTGGGCTGAATTAACTGCCGAAGGAATGGCATAAATTTCGCCAAAATGACACAATTTATTCAAAATGGCCGACTTCCTGTTCGGTTTCGGCCATGGCGCCAAGAGACTTTTCTTTTAGTTGTGACATGATACAGGTGTGTAGCGATTTTCGTGCATGTACGTCAAACCGTATTGTGGGGCTTGAGGCACAAAGTTTTCCGGGGGGCGCTGTTGAGCCATTTTGCCACGCCCATTAATGCAAACCATGAAAGATGAAATTTATCGCCAGGCCTGGCAGGCCTTGCATGCCAAATTTGGTGCCTTTTGGGGAACTATCAAATATGGACCAATCAGATGAAGGGGGGGTCCGCTTGTTGGCGTCTAGCGTCGCCACGGTAACACTTTTGAAAGAGAAAAGTAATGCGTGTAGTCGCAGGATGGAGACGCACATTTTGATGTATAACACATCTGGGTTCATGATACGGTTCGGGCTGAATTAACTCTCGAAGGAATGGCATATATTGCTCCAAAATTACGCAATTAATTCCGAATGTTCAAAATGGCCGACTTCCTGTTCGGTTTCGGCCATGGCGCCAAGAGACTTTTCTTTTAGTTGCGACATGATACAGGTGTGTACCGATTTTCGTTCATGTACGTCAAACCGTATTATGGGGCTTGAGGCGCAAAGTTTTTTCTGTCTGAACCAACCAGATGAAGGGTGGCCGCGCTTTTTGGCGTCTAGCATCGCCTGACGGCGATGACGGCGTCCTCAACCCCGATGCTCAGCTGGTAGGCGAACTGCAGCGGGTCCGCGGAGGAGCTCAGAGGGGGCACAAGTGGTGGTGGACCAGCCTCTCTAGGGTCTTTGCCAGGTGTGATGTCAGGGTCAATGGCCGGTTTGAATTGAATTGAATATTTACAGCCTGGTTAAAAAAGAAAGAGCTCCCGCCTTAGCTACTCTTGGAGAAAAACATGTGCAGCTCAAGGGCTCTATCCAGCGTTTCCAGCAGTCTGATCCCTCCTCAACTTGAAGTCAGTGGTCTTTCTCTTTTCTTTTCATCAGTGACCACAAATCCTGCACATTCTTCTGTTGGTGCTTTCTTTCCACCCTTTTTTCCTGGAAACCCTCCTTTTTGTGTTTTCTCCAGACATGCATCAATAATTCCATATCTATCTAAAAAAAAAAAACCAACCTAAAAATGTCTTGTCCGACAAAAAGAATTAGCAAATTAAACTTCATATCTACCTCCTGTCTTTCTTCTGCTTGGACAGAAGCTCCTTCAGGTCAATGGTGATCCAGAGCTTGTTATTAATGAAGCTCCTCACTGTGTTGGTGGGGGTGGTGTTCTTCAAACAGAAGCTAAAATAGAAGCTAATAAAGGGACAGTTGTAGTCTGTATTGTACATCATGAAGTGCATCCTGGTCTGGAGCCACAAAATCACCCCTGTAGTTTCTCCTGTTTCTGTGACTACTTCCTTATTGTTTTTTTGGTCAAAGGTTGCCTCGAAATAATGAGTCTGTAAATGGAGGTGACAAGTATCAGGTTATGATCTGCTTTGCTGCACAGAGGGCTACAATCTCCTGAGAAGCATGAATGCACTGGGTGTTGTTTTTGTAGCCTGGAGAAAATGAGCTGATGACCACAGATACCATAAAATATACACAGGTAAAGTATCCTTGTGGTAATATGGATGGGAACTAATAGCTGATTGCTAATATACAGTACAATGAACAAGGTGACATATTGAGAGCAACAAAAACGAGTCAAGCGGAGAGTGTGTTGTGCTCAAGAATAAATTAAACTTTTACCATAACCTGTTGGCAAAACAGCAGATACATCTACAAAGGAATAATTTGAGTATTGTCTTCTGTTCAATTTTCATGTCTTTTTTTTGTCTCTTTTTCTGTCATGTATTTGTAGTACCATAAACACTAACTATTTTAGGTGTGACATTTACAGGCAGTACTGAAAGAAAGCTTTTGCAAGAATCTGTTAATACATTACCAAAGCCTAATATATTAATTTGAGCATTGGCAAACCTCCTTACCATCTTATTATACTAAACTAAATCAAGACATCACTCAAACACATTTAATCTTTGACAATCTTAAGCATGAGTAAAAGGCACCTCTATTCTTTTTATTTCATTATAATTTAAAGGACTATCCATATACTGTATAATATATTTTCAGTACAGTAATAGTCTGACAATGGTAATCAGTTAAATCATTATCGGCTTCAAAAAAACCTGTATCAGTCAACCTCTAGTTACCGGTAATTTGTAGACAAAATGAAACCAAACCATGTTCAGAACAAGATTAAGCAAAACTATGTATTTCTCCCTGAGAACCAAGAACAGATGTGAGTACTTGTTCAGGATACTTTCCTCTACATTTTTTTTTTGCTGTCCTACTAATTAGAATTCCATTCCACTTGGGTGGAATTAGGCGGGCATCATTAGCAGGGGCCGTTGCCCTCGTGCAAGCGACGCGGATTTGAATTCTGGCCTGTTGGTCTCTCCTGTGTGACTTCTCCCCTCTTTCTATACACATTTCCTGGCCACCTGCTTTGAATGAATTTAAAAAAAAAGAATGATAATCCTCTTAGTTTCAAGGGGGCAGGATCCTTTACTTTCTGTTTGTATCTTTGAGAGATCGGAAAATAAACATGAATGCCATTACAACACTGACGAAACAATAGGTCTATCAGTGCCTAAGATAGAACTAACATACACACATACAGTGGGGCAAAAAAGTATTTAGTCAGCCACCAATTGTGCAAGTTCTCTCACTTAAAAAGATGAGAGAGGCCTGCAATTTTCATCATAGGTACACTTCAACTATTTTCCACTGGTACCTACTCGGCTCTACTCATCTCAGCTCGGCTCGACTCAACTTGGCCAAGTTTCTTTGAGAGACAGAATGGGGGGAATGAATACAGGAAATCACAATGTAGGATTTTTACTGAATTAATTGGTAAATTCCTCTGTAAAATAAGTATTTGGTCGCCTACAAACAATCAAGATCTCTGGCTTTCACAGACATATAACTTCTTTTTTAATAAGATCCTCTGTCCTCCACTCGTTACCTGTATTAATGGCACATGTTTTAACTCGTTATCAGTATAAAAGACACTGTTGTGCCACAGAGGGGGTGCTGGTTCAGTTATCAAAGAGTTATTAATAATTGTCCTTCGACAATTATTAATAATAATAAAGTATATTTATCAAATTGAATGATCAAAATGAATTAATCAAAATGGGGCACCACCTGACTTAATCAGGAAAATGATAACTAAACAGCAAAATCAGTCTCAAGGTAAGTTATTCCTCAGAATAATAGTGAAGGAAGGAGTCCGAGCACAGACCTTTGCAACCAGCAGCTATGACAAATATGAATAAGATAAACACAAACAAACAACTTCTCCCATTCAACTTAATCAGAATTTATTTACACAAGTGTCAAAAAGATGATAAAACAACACTTAGGATAAATTCCAATGCCTAAACTACACAAAACAACAACTAACAAAACATTAAACGTAAAATGTGTGTGTGTGTGTGTGTGTGTGTGTGTGTGTGTGTGTGTGTGTGTGTGTGTGTGTGTGTGTGTGTGTGTGTGTGTGTGTGTGTGTGTGTGTGTGTGTGTGTGTGTGTGTCAGAACAACATCACGTCACGCGGACCAAACAAAATGGCAGGCAGCGCTGCATGGATCTAAGCAAAAGGGCAAACAACGTCATGTGGACCTACAACCAAAATGGCGGACAACGTCACGATGGCCGTTCATACACGTGGTGAGGCAAAAGGAAAGATGGCTGACAAAGTCACGTGGTGACTGAGTCGCGCGCTTTTCAAAATGACGGGGAAGGTTTCTCCACCCAGATATTGAAAGTCTCGGAGGCCTGATGGTCTAGGTACTAACGTGTCCGTGTGGGTTAGTGAGAAGGAAAGGAAAACAGTCACAGTATAATACACACGTAACGACCGCATGAGAGACCGTCGACATGCTACACAAGAATAAGGGCGTGATCTCTTACTGCCGGTACCTTTATCGCTCTGCTATTTCCCACTCAGGAGCTAGTGTTAAACTAACTCTGCCCAAACACAAGCCTCTTACTTTGAGCTGCCCTGGAGGTAGTGGGTGGCGTCCTGGGATTTTTAGAACTCCTGGTTCGAGTCCCGGTCCACAAGGCACTGATTTAACGCTCCCACTGGTGATTCAGTGCGAGCGGCTCCCGTTTCTCCTCTCTTTCCGCCTCTGAAACAAAAAAAGATGATGCAGCGTTGCTGGCAGCCGGACGGTCCCCCTTCCTGGTCGTCCTAGCCTGGTCACGTCGTCTCGGTACACACGGGTCCCCGTTCCCTTTGTCGGAACGTCGCGGGTAAATCCATTTTAATGCTGATGAGGGCGTGGGCTTCACGAAACAGCTGGCGGTATGCTCCTCGGCTGAGGCTGGTCACGCTGATCGGAGATGAGGTAGTCCTTGCGAAACGCAACAGTTCCTCGTGCAAAGAGAAAACTTGGAGCGAGGAGAGAATCGGAGAGAGCAGCACGAAGAGAGATTATCGGAGAGCACGAACAGCGTTCCTTGGTTAACAGCTGATCGGTTACGCTCCGCAGGTGTTCCTGGTGAAGAGCGGCCCTTTTCCTCAGCGCTAGAGAAAAAGATACTTGAAGGAAAAGAGAGCGGGAGGAAAAGAGGACGAGGTTCGCGAAGTCACCTCTATTTAACCACTGCTGGATGCGCTGACGTCAGCAGTGCCTGCAGACCAATTCACTGTCCTTACTGTACGCGCGTCACCTCAGGCACGAACTTTTTTGACACCTCCCCGGCGATGGACTACAAACCCCGCTGGGCTTTGGAGTCTTTCTTAATTCCTTTGTTCCCAAAACCATGCAGTCAGCTGTAATGAAACTCGAGGCTGGTCTCAGACTAAGGCCTCAGAGCTGGGCCTTAAAATTGAAATTAAGCCCTCCCCTGTTCACATAGGACTGTGGCCCAACAACACCTGTCCACAACCTCAGTCACACTCCAAACTCCACTATGACCAAGACCAAAGAGCTGTCAAAGGATGTGAGAAATAAAATTGTAGACCTGCACCAGGCTGGGAAGACTGAATCTGCAATAGGTAAGCAGCTTGGTGTGAAGAAATCAACTGTGGGAGCAATTATTAGAAAATGGAAGACATACAAGACCACTGATAATCTCCCTCGATCTGGGGCTCCACGCAAGATTTCACCCTGTGGGTAAAAATGATCACAAGAACAGTGAGTAAAAATCTCAGAAGAACACCGGGGGGACCTAGTGAATGACCTGCAAAAAGCTGGGACCAAAGTAACAGGTTACCATCAGTAACACACTACGACGCCAGGGACTCAAATCCTGCAGTGCCAGATGTGTCTCCCTGCTTAAGCCAGTACATGTCCAGGCCCGTCTGACGTTTGCTAGAGAGCATTTGGATGATGCAGAAGAGAATGTTATATGGTCAAATGAAACCAAAATAGAACTTTTTGGTAGAAACACAACTTGTCATGTTTGGAGGAGAAAGAGAGCTGAGTTGCATCCAAAGAACACCAAACCTACTTTGAAGCATGGGGGTGGAAACATCATCCATTGAAGGCTTTTTTTCTGCAAAGGGATGAGGACGACTGATCTGTGTAAGGGAAAGAATGAATGGGGCCATGTATCGTGAGATTTTGAGTGAAAACTCCTTCCATCAGCAAGGGGCATTGGAGATGAAACGTAGCTGGGTCTTTCAGCATGACAATGATCCCAAACACACCGCTTAGGCTATGAAGGAGTGGCTTTGTAAGAAACTTTTCACGGTCCTGGAGTGGCCTAGCCAGTCTCCAGATCTCAACCCCAAAGAAAATCTTTGGAGGGAGTTGAAAGTCTGTGTTGCCCATTGACAGCCCCAAAACATCACTGCTCTAGAGGAGATCTGCATGGAGGAATGGGCCAAAATACCAGCAACAGTGTGTGAAAACCTTGTGAAGACTTACAGAAAACATTTGACCTCTGTCATTGGCAACAAAGGGTATATAACAAAGTAGTGAGATTAACTTTTGTTATTGACCAAATACTTATTTCCCACTATAATTTGCAAATACCTTCTTTATTCTTCTTACTCTCTTCTTATTCTTTATTCTTTAAAATCAGACAATGTGATTTTCTGGATTTATTTATTTTTTTTCCCATTTTGTCTCTCATAGTTGAGATATACCTGTGATGAAAATTACAGGCCCCTCTCATCTTTTTAAGTGGGAGAACTTGCACAATTGGTGGCTGACTAAATACTTGTTTGCCCCACTGTATGTATGTACCGTATGTATGTATGTATATATACAGGGCTGCACATAATTATTTTGGTCTGGTGCTCAGAGGAGCCCCTGGATATGTGACTTGGGCCTCCAAAAACACGGTGACCCGTCTCGCCGGACCGATAAAATAGGGATGCAGGAAAACGATATTTATTCACTTATAAAGATGAATGGCTCAATATGGTCCTTTACAAAGTTAATTTATTTCAATAATTCAACTAGAATATGGTGTAAAAGTTAAATTATTTCAATAATTCAACTAGAATTTGGTGTAAAAGTTAACTTATTTCAATAATTCAACTAGAATATGGTGTAAAAGTTAATTTATTTCAATAATTCAACTAGAATATGGTGTAAAAGTTAATTTATTTCAATAATTCAACTAGAATATGGTGTAAAAGTTAATTTATTTCAATAATTCAACTAGAATATGGTGTAAAAGTTAATCTATTTCAATAGATATGTTGAACCTTTATTTGTTATAATTTGGATGATGGAATTGTTTATTGATTTCACAAAATATTCTCTAATTTATTTTTTATTTGGGGTTTTCATAAACTTTGAGCCATTAGAGAGCAGCGTCTTGCTGGCGCAGGTAACTGCTGCACGCAGTGACGGACACTGGCTGATTTATGGTTCCGCGTTGCACCAACGCAGAGCTTACGGGGTAGGATACGCGGGAGCGCGAACGTACGGTACGTGTCGCCGCGTAACATCTTGCAGCCACTTCTCGGCGAACACACGTTTTCTGTTCGATTCGGGTAGTGGTTCAGTTTGGCGTCTCTTTGTAGTTGGTGGCGGTGGAACGCCAAAATAATTACTTAATGGCGCTTGCTTCTTGGACATTTTGACGAGACGTGTCAGGGTTTGTTCAGTAAAGCTGATCCTTACCTCTCTTCCTGCAACGAGCATGGAGGGGGAGTAAGGACGCGCTGTGATTGGCCAGTACCAACTTTAAGTGGCGGTTCTGGGGAAAAGCTCTCCCAATAGATTTTTTAATATTAGTATTCTGGTCTGGCCACAACCAATAAAATGAGCCCCAGCTGTTGGTACGCAAAAGCGCTTCGCAGCACAAGATTGACAGCGCACTGTGGATTTTGACGGCGCATGCGCTCTGGCGGCCCACTTATGTGCAGCCCTGTATATATATATATATATATATATATATATATATATATATATATATATATATATATATATACACTGAAACCATTAATAATAGCATTAATTAATGTATCTTCAGGGATTTATAATTGAACTGAATTTTAATTTTGTGTTCACTTTTCTTGTGATTCCTCGGTTTCGCTAACACGATACACCCACATTCCATGCTGCGAAGGTGGAGTGTGCATAACTATATCTATATGCTATAATTCTGTTCTCTGGACTTTTAGTAGTGTCACACTATCATTTTCTCTCTTTTTAAATGAATACCAAACTCAGTATGCCCCAAGCTACTCCTAAAACACAACTGACAACACTAATGTGATGTCACATTAAAGTCACACGTAAAATGAAACATATCCCCTTTCGGGATTTTAATAGTACAAAGAAATATTTATTCCTGCCATGAAATGTCGTCTGAATATTTGGGATTAGGTGCTGCCACAAGTAGAGTAGTTTGGGTATCTTGGAATCTTTTTCATGACTGAGTGAAGAGTGAAGCATGAGATTGACAGGCAAATTGGGGAAGCATCTGCAGTAACACAGACTCTTAACCCGTCTGTGGTGGTGAAGAGTAAGTTAAGTTAAAAAAGCAAGGCTTTATGTTTACCAGTCACTATACTTTCTGACACTCACAGTCATGATATGTGCTGAATGACAAAAAAATTAGTGATAGTGGATACAAGGAGTGTGCTATGTAGGGTGGCTGAACTCTCACTTATAAAGTGTATTTCAGCCTAAGTGAAAGAGGTATTTTTGCGGTATTTTTACGCATGTCCAACCAGGCCCCAGGGCAGACCTAAGACATGTAGAGGGATACTATCTGTCAGTTGGCTTGGGAACGCTTCCATGTTGCCCTAAAGGAGCTAGAGGAGGTGGCCAGAGACAGAATGTCTGAGCCACTATGCTTAGACTGCTGCCAAAGCCATAAAGGCTTACTTTTATGGCTCAACAAAAAATAATAAACTAGTACACTGCACACTGAATGTGTCATCTCAACATCTACTTACTTTGGGCTCTATAGAGCAGTGAAACAGACTCTCTTAGGTTCACAGGGGTAGAGGACAGAAAAGAGATGTTAAGCACGAATGTTCAAAAAGTATGTCTACACCACACATGGAGAGGCAACCACTCAACCCTATAAAACGTCTTATTTTCCACATCCATCACTCACTTTCTGAATGGGTGTTTCCGTCTTTTAGAAAATACTGTCTGTGACATTTACTATTTGATTGTTTAACAGACATTATTAAAACTTGGAGCACAGGCAAATCAGTTCAACTTGGATGTGGATTTGGATCAATATTGTTGAAACAATTAAATAAAGAAGTGACCTTGTTGAAGGATGAACTCTCTTTCTCTTCTCTCTTTGTTTGTACACATAAAAGTGAACAACTGTCTCACCCTGCTACTAGATCAAGAAAAAATGCTGAAGGGACACTGATAAGAGAGGAATGTCCAAAGAGACAGGTCAGCTGCTTTTCCCCCATGTCTCTTGTGGTGTTAGTCTTTTTTGAGGAACTGTGCTGTCACAACTATCATGAACAAACATGTAGTGAAAACACCTTTCAGAGGTAAAGCTTTATAATTCACTTAGTATTCTTTTGTAATGTGCACACCCAATGTGGCTGGTTGAAATATAAATGAAAAAAAAAAAAAATATCTCCAATCTTTGGTCTACCAAATTAAACCTGTGCTTGAGTTCATGCATTCTCTTTTTTTCTTCAAGTATCCCTTTCTTTTCACTGCCTATAAAAAGACCTTTTATATGCCCTTTTTTGTATCACACAGTTATATGGTTTATGTCTTTGTCGTTTATGCATAGTGCTAGAAGACTTTCCTTAGCCATATTCTTTAGCTGTACTACCTCCTCATCCCTGCACTGCTGTTCCCTCCCTTGAGAAGAACTAAACACAGCTTGGTCTTCAGTAATAGTAGCAAAATCGACAACAATAACTTTCACTAAAGTAGAAATAGCCATAAAAAATAGGATATAAAAAATGTATCAGCTACACTGAAAAGTCCTTTATAATAACAATTTTAAAATAATTCTGTTACAACCAACAAACCATTTAAACCACCTCATAGAGCCTTTTCAAAGAAGCACAATACCATACACAATCCTGGCATCTCAAGGACAAACAGACACCCCTCTTACCTGCGTGAAGTTCATGACTTTCAGGATCCAAATGGTGAGGGCCAGATTGACAATCATAGTGACAAGGAGGAGGAGGATGAAAAAGTACAAGCATCTCTTCCTCCAACCGTAGATGCCCACTGCTGGGTAAACCTGGTTGCTGCAAACTGATGCCCCTCGCTGGTGAAGCGGGTTGGGCTGGGCTGCAAGGATATACTGCTCTTGGGTCATCTGAAAAACAATAAAAGAAACACAAGTATAAAAGTACATCCTCAAATTCATACTCTCAGGTTACTTGCTCATATAGAAACACTCCAGCTTAAAATCATGGCAGGGGCGTGTTTGAGATGTTGACACTCATCATGAAAGTACCTGTAGTTCAGTACAGTAATGACAAAAAAAATAGTGCATCAATTACTTGAGCAACAAATGTTGTAGGATTTGATTTCAGTGGGAAAAATATAATTTTTTCTGAATATTACTGTTTCTGAAAATAAGTGAAGCTGAAAAGGATGTCAAATAATATTTCTACGACATTGTTATACAAGATTAACTGTTGCAAATTATCATGATGATAAATAGATCGTCACATAGACAAGTGTGTGATTTGAATGGGATACCTAAATATCTAGGAAGTGCATCTTTGAATGATCTGGTTTGATTTGAGATGACTGGATGAACTTTTGTTTTTTGGAGATGATAGAGTGATGAATGGAAAATTATGAGAAGCAGACCAGCCTAAAAAAAAGACAGAAAGCGAGAGACAGATCCGATTTAAGAGTTTTGAGAGTGAGATAGAAGGGGTAAAGAGAAGACTGAAGTGTGATGAAAATGAAATTGTGGTGAACCTGTTAAGTAGAAAGATGGGGCAGCTTTGAGTACGGAAAGATAGGATGGAACGATGGAGAAGGGGAGAGAAGCAGATAAGACAGAGTCTATTAGTCGTTGTGCAGCTGGTGGAGTCATTGGTGGCAAGAGATATGGACACTGGCTCCAAGGCACTATTATCTCTGTCCATCTGACTCTCTAACTATTTCACTCTCTTTACTGTATATGCCTCAAAGTCTCTATGCTACCTCACCGTACTATTCCTAATTTACTCCACGCACACACGCACGCACGCACGCACGCACGCACGCACGCACGCACGCACGCACGCACGCACGCACGCACGCACGCACGCACGCACGCACGCACGCACGCACCCACGCACGCACGCACGCACACTTGGCCTGTGTTCTTCAGTATTTGTTGTTTTTCATGGGGTGTATCATATATCAATGCATTATCTTCACAGGTCCATCTCTGCCATATCCGAAATGCAAACAAACACATACAAATGTTTTTTGAGCAGCATTTGATTTGTAGCAACTGCAAGTACAAAAATTTTAAGATTTGATAAAAGTTAATTGATGTGCTGGAATTGCCAAAAGCAAGATAAACTGCTGTCAGTAGTTGGTATCCCATATTAGGGACCAAAGCAAAGGGTGAAAGAACATTTATTTACAGTAAGTCAGTGATCATTTTTTTTTTCAGACATTAAGTAGTTTTACTTTGTATTTTCTGCATAATTCATATCTCAACTGAATTTTGTGTCCCTTGCTGTTGGCTTGCAGAACTATTTTTTTTTTTTCCTATTAACATGTTAAAGTAGCTAAGTTAATACATTTAATGGAATCAGCCAGCATCTACTAGCCATCTCAGAGTGGGTGCCTGGGCTGCACGATACAGTAATGGGGCACCCGTGTAAGGCATGATTCTAAACAAAACCGCCCCTGCCTCTGTAATGAAAAAAAGGCTTGCACGTTTTCTTGAATTACGGCATTTAGTTAACTTTTGCTATCAGCTTCTAGGTGCCTGACTGCTTTGTGAAAATATTGCTCTTAAAAAAAAGATGAAGACATCTATTTTCTTCTTTCCATATTAATGCCTCGTTTGCGAATGTTACTAGCAATGCTTACAAATTTATGAAGAATAAAAATTCAGCACATAGTCTAACATCCTTAGCTGCTGCCACATCCTTTTTGGGTGTGCGAAAAGTTGTATTACCCATTGGCAATTTCCAGATTGGCTGAGGTGTGGCACCCCAATTAACCTCAAGCCAGTAAGAGGTGCTTCAAATGCTGTTTCATTTATGTAAAAGCTTCCAAAACAATGTGCTGTAGGACAGGGGATAATCTGGACTGTAAGAAAGGAAGCGTAGACCCAGCTGGATGATATTATAATCATATTAGCAAGCTGAACACGGTTTTAAGCAAAAGAAAAAAACAACATACTTTTCATTGTGAAAATCAATGCAAATCGATAACCCTAAACCTTGTTTATTATTAATAGCACCTATATCTGAAGGGTTTTTACAATGTGATGGTGTACAAGAGAATCTTACACAAGAGAATGCTTTTCCGTACATTTCCGTACGTCAATTAACCGATACATTGCTTGTCTATATTGTGATAACAGAAGACAAATGTATCAAACTAAGAAGGAAATGTTACAGTGTTATGTTATTTACATGTTTTATGACCATGCATGCCTTATAGCTGATCAAAGCAACTGCAAAAACTTCACAATGATGGAATTTGATTATCAGAAATAACACTTGCAAATCAATGTCCAAAGAAGATACACAAAGTATACCAGATTTATACATGTAATACATTCAAAGCCTCATCGATCAAAACCTCTGCAGACGTGCACAGCAATATGTTTGGCGATATGAACAATAAAGTATGAATTTAATGAGCATGCTGCATGTTTGGCAATTTGAAAAAGTCAGAGCTGCAAATTGGAGGAGGAAAAAAGCAGAAGTTAATACTAGATTCAAATGAGACAATAAAGTAGTAGTTGTAGTACAGAGTGCAATGTGTTTCTTGGCAAAGGGAAAGGATGAAGTCCCTTTAAATGTGCATGTAGAACAAGTACTCAATATTTTGATCTGTATGTAATCCACCTAATTTATATACGAGCACAATCTAGATGAGGGAACCCTACTAATGCCAAGTGGAAAGAGGCTTTAATGTTTTTACAAGTAGGCTTGTGGATTAATAATGCTTTTCCTTTTAATTGTGAAGATACACTCCAGCTATATTCTCTCCCAATGTATCTGTTTTTGCTTTTTGGGTGCATGTGATCACTCTGCACATACAAAGTAATTGAATCAATAGTAGAACATTGTTTTAGAATGGGAGACACTGAATCAATACCAGAGTCTGTGTCACTATGCTGATATGTTTTCCATGTGTGTACTGAAGTTTTCTGTTGTGACCTAGAATGCTAATCATTTTCCTCCACGCCTCAATGGAGGGAATCAATAGTTGCACAAGTGTATGTTGCGTGTGTATATATATATATATATATATATATATATATATATATATATATATATATATATATATATATATATATATATAACTTTAGCATGGGTGCTTCTCAAGGGCAACATTGTGAGTTGAACCAATGACAGTTTCCTGGGGCTTTTATTCTGCTAGGTCCAGTTTGCATTCTCTCTGTGTACCTAGTGGGTTTTCTCCAGGCACTCCGGTTTCCTCTCACAGTTCAAAGACATGCGTGTTAGGTTAATTGGTCATGCTTCATCGGTTTTACGTGTTGGTGTGCATGGCTGCTGTCACTGAGCGACAACTTCTCCAGGCTCTGTCCTGCCTATCCTGCAAGCTGACACCCTCCACTGAATAAAGTAGCTATTGATAATACTATTGTTAATGGACGGATGGACAAACATGCTGCTACAGTTTATTCGATTCAAAATGGAGTTCTGTAATTTTACAAGTTCTTGTCTTTCTCTTTTTTCTGCAACAGTCTGTATACAGTATGTGTGCACATGTGTATATATATATATATATATATATATATATATATATATATATATATATATATATATATATATATATATATATATATATATATATTAGTGGGTTAGTGCTAAGATTGGCAAAATAACCTTTTTAAAAGTATTGATGTTGACCTCCAACACTAGTAAGTGCAACCAGAACTTCAGACTGAATTACAGTTGGTACTGGTGTGTTGGGGTAATGTCACACAGCAGTGCACTGGATATCCTCTCCAGCTCATCACAAATCCCCCAGTCCAGAACACAGGGAGGGTAGACCAGCCAAAAGGATGACTACACACCTTCAGCACCAAGGGCACAGCAAATGTGTGGAGCAGGTTACGGGTTTCTATTCTTCCTCCTCTTGTCTTTTCCCTCGGTTTTTTTATAATCCAATCCATTTTCCTTGCTCCCTTGATCTGTCCTACATGCATTGCCCCTTCCTACTCTCTCTTTCAATACATTTCTTAGATTGAACTGACAACAGAGTCATCAATCAATCCCTTGGTGCACCACAGCCTGGAGGCCCTGCTCAGTGTGACCTAAGTTTATTAACATCATAATGCCTTGACAGTCATAACAGCAGTGTCTACAAGAGCCACATCACCATGGATATGTATGCATTGCATGAGCTTTAAGTGGTTTCTGTCTGTTAAAGGGGCCAACTCAAAGTAAAGTTCTAATATTCCAGACATCTATAATATATGGGATTTTTTTTTCTGTAAATGTAGAGGGACTGGAAATGTGTGAATATTTTCACCAGAAAACACTTCGACAATGGTATGTCTGATACTCAAATTCCAACATTGTGAGGTTTCTGTGGTTCATTTGGTCAGGTACTTGACATCCTTGTTCATGACACATCTAAGGTTCTAAACACTAACACACCTTTGAAGCTTGGACTGAACTGGAAGAGCACGAAAAGAAGAAAACATGTATGTGAATAAGAAATAAATTAAACAAAGTAAATAAAATGTAAAACAGTCATCCCTGCATGAAATGTTTCCACTGCCTGAAACTCCAAATGAGGAGGTAAAAAGTAAATAGCATTACTCACAAGAGCTGGAGGATTGGATGTATTACATGAAGGACTCTAAGAAATCATCTTTCATGTTTCCAGCTCCCCATTTCTCACACAAAAAAAACAAACTTGGAAAACATTATGAGTAAAATGTATTTGAGATTTTTTTCCCCCTTAAGTAGCAACACTTCATACAATTCCCGATATGGTTTGGTTCAAGTGGAATGCAAGACTACAGACATAAGAACTTTTGAATGTAAACTGATTTAAAATGTTGCCCCATTACCAGCCGGGCAATTTTCTGTGCATTTCCTTTATTTTTGATGAAATAATCTGGGCATGTTTTGCATTACATTTCCTGAGATAAAAAAAACAAAAAAAAAACAATGAGCACCATCATTTTCGGGTCTCAGTATAAACGTATATAAACATTACTCAAGGATATGAATGTTGTGAATTTCATGTCAAGTCAAACTGAACATGATACATTCTTCAGACAAAGGAAGACTGAGCATATGTAAACATGTACTGACAGACTGGTGAGTGTGGACAGATTTCACATGCATGAAATTGTGGATTACGAATAGAAACGTGAGAGGATGGCTGTGTCCTGAGGAATTCAATAGACTTATAAATTAATTTCTTAGGTAAAGTCCGTATCAAAATGTTATTATCAAGCTCTCCCGCCTGATTGGTTTGGCTGCTATATGTCAAGTGTTTGAGATAATTAAGTGCATCTGTCCTGAATAATTACATAGATGTGTTCTCTCCTTAACTGCTCAAATTCAATCAATAACTTTTTTACATTTCTGTAAATATCAATAATAATAATACTTCTAAAATAATTAAAAAAATAATTGTAATAAAGATAATACTAATAAAACAAAACAAGATTGACCATTGTGGAATTGTTAAAACTAAACACTTGATGTTTGTAAACCTAATAAGATAATCTCTTTGCTCAAAGTGACTGTCACCGCAAAAAAAAGGAAGATACATGTTACAGAATTTGAGTTATATGTTGACGAAATTTATTCCATTAATGTCAATTTGTCATTATTTGTCCTCTCTGACAAATGTAAGATTGCCACTTCCCCTGTCCTTTGGACTTTTTATTCTACGTGCTATTCTGTGAATAAACACATCCTTCACAATATAAGTTGCTTTTACAAATGTTGCAGTTTTTAGGATTTTTAAATTGTAGTTTGGGATTAAATTTTGACTGTGATTACTGAGTTTGTATACCAATTCCCTGTGTAAGCCAACATTTTTGTTTCTTTCTTCCAGTTGACAATTCTTAATTTGATCAATCACCGACTGTGTTAGTATAGATGCAATATACAATAAGAATTTCTTTTTTAATTGAGATCTGGATTCTAAGCTTTCTATAGTTATATACAGTGGCGTAACATCATGGTGATAGGCCTGGCGCAAATATTTTTTTTGTGCCCCCACCCCCTGCCCTAAACAAAAGTGCACACCGCATGCACACACACACACCTGCACAGCCACTCAAGAACTGCTAATGCTGCTATATATATATATATATATATATATATATATATATATATATATATATACACATACATACATACATACATACACACGCACGCACGCACGCACGCACGCACGCACGCACGCACGCACGCACGCACGCACGCACGCACGCACGCACGCACGCACGCACGCACGCACGCACGCACGCACGCACGCACGCACGCACGCACAAATATCCAAGTACCGAAATTCACAAAATCACACTTCAGCTATATGTTTCAGCAAAAACATTTTCTTAACACACATTGTTGACAGACAAAGTGACCTTGCACTTCAACATATTAAGTGACACAAACAAACAGCCCTTCTACACAGTGAAGTGCACATGATTGTAACACATTTACATGGGTGTGCTGAAGGCTTGATGTTAAAAAGGAAAGCTTAAAAAAGGCATATGCAGAATCAAGCAGGTCAGATAGTAAAATCAAAAGTGGTAAGAAAGTTCATGTAGTATGACTAAAAAAGGGCCACATGCTGTTGCGTGTTGAATGTATATTCAAATATGGCTGTTTTTTTTTTAACACAAGAAGTCTTTAACAGTACAGCAAAGTCCTCAGTCTGTTACTGTTCATGTAATGCAAAGGAACTACTTGACTATCATATCTATTTATAAATGCTCCAGAAAAGTTGTTCTAATTTGTCTCTGTCTACATTTATCTCCAAGTACTGATGTCTTCCGCTTCTCCCGGACCCCTGAGACTAATTAGTGGATGACAGAAATGGAAAAGGAAAATGGAAATGAGTGAAGCCAGGCAAGAATGACACGCGGTAAAACATTAGGCAAAGAGAGGAGGTGTGGAAAGAAACAGAAATTATCTTGGTGGTCACCAACCTGGTTGAGTTTTTTTTCTCAAATATGGATCGGCAGTCATAAAATGCAATTTTTCAGTCACATGGTGTCATAACGTATTGTCCTTAGTGGGTAGTTGAACGATAGAAGGATTTGCGGGCTTGACATTGTTTGAAAAGTGCTAACACTTGCCACTGCAACGCCTCTCTTTAGGAAACATGGTTTCCTAAGGATGTTTTTTTTCCCAGTAAGTTTTCAGTGTCAGTTTTTTTAATGAAGAGAGAAATAACACAAGCTTAATTCCAGATTATAATGTAAGGTGTCCTCTGCTGAATATGCTCACACTTTTGCTCATTGCAAAGGGTCTCTTTGTACAGCGCACACACACACACACACACACACACACACACACACACACACACACACACACACACACACACACACACACACACACACACACACACACACACACACACACACACACATATATAATATCTATATACAATGGGGCAAAAAAGTATTTAGTCAGCCACCAATTGTGAAAGTTCTCCCACTTAAAAAGATGAGAGAGGCCTGTAATTTTCATCATAGGTACTTTTCCACTACCTACTCGGCTCTACTCATCTCTACTCATCTCAGCTCAGCTCGACTCAATTCTTTTCCATAACAATTCAGCAATAGAGCAGAAGTAGGAGGGGTTGGAGCGAAGCTGCTGTGATGTATTTGATTGTGTGATGTAGACAACAACACTAAAGATGTAGAACATGGAGGAGATGGTATATATGTGCTGCTGGGTCTGTGGTTTGTGTTTGATATCAAGTTAAAAAATGAGAGTGGGAGAAGCTTCAAACAGCAACGCTTTTTTTTTTTTTTTTAGTTTGTCTCAGCGCTGCTGAAAAGTCCGTTGGTTAACAACATGAGAAAGGGGCAAATATGCTTGCTTTTGTCAATGTTTATTCAACTTTCCACAAAAAAAAAGCTTTTGACCTGAATTCCTTCATAAATACAAACACAATGTAGTCCCCAACTTTACACTTGTAAAGACTAACTTAAGATTCCTTGTTTTTTTTAAGCAGCTCAATGTAAAAGGAACCATATGCATCACAAACATTGTACAAAAAGTGCATTGGTCAGTTACATTTTCCATGTCTAACCTCATATGGAGGAAAAAAAAATGCTAAAAAAATATCCCCTTCTCCTAAGTTGGATCAAAACAGGGTGATACAAAAAATAAATTACGAACAAATAAAGTGCACATGTAACAGCAGGGAGTGTAACTCAACCTATAAAGTGCAGACTTGTCCAGGCACCTTCTTTTGCAAGCTGCTATCCAGAGTTGTCTGCTTTTGACGAGGGGGGTGGGGGGGTGCTATTACTGCATCGGCCATGTGTTTGGCTTGCAAGTGGTATTTGAGACTCGACTTCGATGGTAATTAATTTCAAATCGACAGTACGTGCAAATAACTTCAGTCTTGTCCAGCGAACCATCTGGCATCTTTTTGAAAATGAACTTGCCGTTCAAAAGTCCCCTTTCATTCTCCATCTTTCCTCCCTTTTCAAAAAAGTTCACGCAGTACTCCACCATACTTTTCCTCAAGCTACGGGTGCCGTCGACCGCCAGAAATTATATAATGCACGTTTTTTTTTTTAATCCTGCGCGTTAATCCTGCATTAAAAAAATTGTCGGCGTTAAGAGGACGTAAAGTTAACACGTTATTAATGCGTTAACTTTGTCACTATATATATATATGTGGGTGGTTGACGAATAACAAAATTCTGACTGTCCGTGTGTCACACACTAATACATTTTTTTTATTTTTTCAGAATATATATTTAAATGTTGTCCCTCTGATAAGATATTGTACAATAATACCAAAGATGTTGTGGGTGTATTAAGATTTCTACTTATAATTTTGATCCAAACATCAAAAATGTCATGCGGTGTGACTGTCCGGCATATGTGTGCCCTCAGAAATATGCACATATTTCAAAATAAATGATAAATATTTGATAGTTTTACAGTGCATATAAAATAATAAAGTGTTATCAATAGCCACATAAAGTGTTGATGGCTATGCACAATGTCAAAACAGGTTATGACCAAATACATTTTGTCCACAAAATGGATGTCATACGGTGTGACACTAAAATGTGTATTTTGAACGGGCAATAATTTGGACATCTTAATGATGAAGAGGACCACGCCCAACCAGGAAGTTACAGTAACATCTCTGAAGCAGCCCCCGGGTCTGGCAGTCAGAAGGCGCGCCGATTTTTTCCAGTGGCCAGCCGCGGTACTGCAACCAAAAATCCCATGCGGCCCAGAAAGCTTTTTTCCCATAGACCGCAATAGTAAAAGAGAAGCCTCTAAAACTGTTCACAGGAACCTCCAGCTGTAATCACCGGCAATTACTAATCTTTGTATTCTATATTTTTAAGTCATGGACTTTATATCCGTCAAAAATGTTTTATAACGGCCAGAAAAGTAAAAGAAAAGTCTCTTTCTGGGCGTGACGTCACGGCTGACGTCACAGCCGTGTCCGTGCATTCCACGGATGTTTATATTAATATATATTATGTAATTATATTATATTAATACATTAATAATATATGTAATACTATACATGTAATAATATACATTAATTTATATATTATATTAATACATATTATATTAATAATCGCGTCATTGCCCCGGGGCATGATGGGAGGCCCCAGAGCATCATGGGAGGTGACTCAACTGCGCATGCTCTATGGGCCGCTGTATGCGGAAGTAAACCCGGAAGTCAGAGATTTTTTCAGCGGATGCGCTGGCTGAGCAGAATGCATTGAAATGAATGGGCGGCCATTTTTGACGCCCCATCCAGTTTTCTTTAATACATCCATGCTCTGGAGTGACTTGCAAATTCATGAGGTGAGGTCTGTTTTTTTTATGTTTAGTTAAAAACCTATGAATCTGACAAAACCAATAGTGGTAAATATTTTGTGTCTTACGGTGTGACAGTATTTGCATAAAAAAAATTATATTTTTCTCAGATTTTACTCATTAATTCTTAATAATCACTGCTGCTATGTGGCTAATTACATGCTAGCTGTAGGCTAGCAGTTTTTAGTTTGCTAATAAATTAGCTAAACTGATCAAGATGTCATACGGTGTGACAATGTGTCATGTGGTGTGACAGGTTTTCCAAGTCACACCATATGACATGCCTGTCACACCGTATGACATTCACTTTATTTCACATGAATATTTGGTAACTTTACAATAAGGGTCCTTTAATTAATGCTAGTTAATACATTATTAAGCATTAATTAACATTTAAAAATATATTAAAAATCATTATTATGTATTAGTAAGCAATTATTTTTGAATTGACATATTGTGGTGTTTAGTTCTAAACATGTGAACTACAATGTTCTGTAACTGTACAGCACTTTGATGGAAAGTGCTCTATAAATTAAAATTATTATTTCTATTATTACAAAACAAATTTTAAATGTCATGATTGATGTGATTAATGTATAAATTTGACATTCTAATTAACTGTTTGCTACAAAGGGTGTCACTGTCATTCATAGCTCAGTGTTGTTCTGTTAATTCATTCATACACACTATTTTTTATGTTCATTCATGATTGATGTGATTAATGTATGAATTTTACATTATTATTGAACCATTATTTGGAATTCATATGTAGCCTGTTTCCACAGTTGTTTTGTTTTTGTATTGAATACATATAAAACACTTTTTGAATTGACATATTGTGGTGTGGTGCAGTTTATCATGTGTGTGACAATCATGTCATTTGGTGTGACCTTCACAATTTTGAAAAAAACCCCAGCTTTGTTAGTGATAAATCATGAAAATATCAATAGAACACAAGGGAATTAGTATCAGCAAGACTCTCAAGCATTTTCTTACAGTTGTCAAAAGGTTTACCAGAATTAATCACAAGTATCTTGAAATATTGAGGAGTGATGTCCTCTTTTACATGATTGTATAGAAAAATAAATCAAAATATACAAAATTCTCACAAGGAAATGTTAAATATCAAAGCAGTAATGATTAAAATGTTTGATGAATTGAATTAGAAAAAATATAAGTACTCCATTTTCATTTTATATGAAATAACTTTCACGTCACACCGCATGACAGTTTAAGGCACAGATATAGCGAATTCATGAAAAAAATGCATATTTCAACACTAATCTAAAAGAACACATATATATTTGGAAAGTTAAGAGTTATAACAACACAAAAAAATAATTTTCAGGGATAATATTTGAAGTTTTTGAAAAAATACTTTTTTTGGCTTATTCGTCAACCACCCATATATATATATATATATATATATATATATATATATATATATATATATATATATATATATATATATATATATACATACAGTATATGTGTGTTTGTGTGGGTAAGGGGTAGAAACAAAGTCTGGAGAGATATAGTAATCATAGCACATTATATACTGTACCAAGAATATCCCTTTTCATGTCTCGACAATTTAGCCAGTGAATGCTAACTTGTCAAAATATCTCTGAAATACTAATATACGCTGAATTATATATGTTTGATTTATTTCAAGTTAGGGTGTAAGTTCCCCCATGACTTCAGTGCCCACACCCTGGGTGGGGTTGGCGAAAGGGCCTTTCTGTGTGGAGTTTACATGTTCTCCCCGTGTTCCCTTGGTAGCTAATGTGAGCTACCCTCACAAAAACATGCAACAGTCCTGGGCTATACATGCCCCCTCTGGCCAACCGGGGCGCCAGATGGGGTAGGGAAAATCTGGCCAGAATAACTTGATCCTTCCACGCGCTACATCCGGTCGGAGAAGCCCCACCCTGTCTGGTGAAAAGATGCGGCCTGCTCACTCCTCAGGTTAAGAAGGAGACCTGAGCTCAGTGCAGGGCCCTCCCGGGGTTGGTAGAGGGGAGCAATGCCCAGGACTGACTTAGGTAGAAGCACTGGGTGATATAATGGGGAAAAAAATTGGGATAAAAATATTAAGAAAAAAAAAAAAGTGAAATAATAAAATAAATAAAATTAAAAAAAATTAAAAAAAATATTAAAACAAGTTTGACATGTACACAACATACACACAACATATTTCTAACTTACATAGAACATTTCATGATGCATAGACAACCTATACCAATGAATTCATACAGTATACAGACAGACAGACAGACAGATAACTTTATTAATCCCTTCGGGAGGTTCCCTTAGGGGAAATTGAAATCTCCATCTCATTCACACTCAGCACTGTTGTATACAGAAATGCACTGAAATGGAAGGAGAAAAAAAGATGGAAAAACACCAGCACCAGTGTAAAGAAAGATTGTGTTTAATAATAATTATGATACATAATAATAATTCATCCACCATGTGTTATTGCACACCACAGAGATTATTGCACATTTTTGCGTTGTTGGTTAGACAGACTGACTGACTGCCACCAGTCCTACAGTCCTACATTGCGTGTTACAGGCGGTCAAAACTTAAGCCCAACAATAATTATCCATAGCATGCAGCAGCCTCTTGCCGTGCACACAAGGAATATCCATCATCACCCACCCCCTCATCCCCATGCTCACCCTGTGATGGACATGATGCAGGTTCCATGCCTCTCATCAGTGGAATCAGTGGCTGTGTCCATGGCCCCTACCTCCTGTTCCACCATAAGCTGGTCCTACATGCAAAACTGCTGTCACCTTCGTGGTCTCACCGACTTCCTTCTTCTCTGTTTACCTCTTTTTCTTTTGGCTCTATTGGCTCTATTGGCGAAATTACCGGAGTCAAATACCTTGTTGGACAATGTTCAAACCTGGCCAATAAAGATGATTCTGATTCTGATTCTATTGGCATACAATTGGTACAGCGTTAAATTGATGCGATCATGTGGATGTTGGAGGACAGCTAGTATGTATTCTTGTATGTGATGGGAATCATATTTTTACGTACCAATTCCCCGAAACATTGCCATTACACTATTATATGGCGGCTGTAAGTATGAAATACAGAAAGTTCTGCGGTCGCCTGGAACGCGTAAAATACATCTACATACGTCAGTGTGCATTTGAGACAAGTTTGATATAAGTTACACATAGATTCAAAGTATGTTACTGAAAGGTTAGAAAAAGGTTCTGGGTACACTAGACCTTATCTTAACATATTTACACTAATGAGTAACTCACAAGTAATGTGTGTGAATGTGTTTCAGCTTCGCATAACTTATGGCTCACGTATGCGGGACATATGAGCCGTATACTGGGACACTTCAAGAAATTTTGTGCTGGCACAAAACTGTTTAATGACCTTAACGTACAACAACGTTTGCCCTTGTGCTTTATCATGCTCTAAACTTAAGGGAAACCTACCCATAACCAGTGTATTTGTCAAATTTTTCATATGTATTGACTGGCTAAATTATCAAGGTGTGACAAGGGCTTTATAACTTGTTGACCACTCAAGGCTATTTATAAAACAAGGCCCACTGATTCATTTACACAGATTCATTGAGGACTTTTTAGATACAGTGAGTTTTAAGTTTCCACCGTGTATCTTCTGTGTCATGCACACACTCACACAGACAAATGCAAAAGTACTTTGATATGTGGACAGTTAAGTCAGAGATGAAACAACTGACCTTCTGTTTATCAGATGACAGAGCTTCCTCCTGAGCCAAATCCACCATAATGCCAAAACAAAATCAGCTTTCAGTGTAATGAGAGGAATTGCTTGAATAGGACAGAGCTGCCCATTTTGTTTTTGTGGATCTTATGAGAAAGATTTGCAAGGTGCACTGCTATATATTTTTTAAGATTCTCTTAGATACTTGCTCCTTCAATATTGCTCAAGTCTTTTTAAATGCAACCTCCCTATGTTCCGTTTTTCTCTGGCATGACTCCCAGCGAGTCATTACTGACATACTATTTATATTTTGTAATTATATATTTTTACTTTTTTAATCCTTCTTTTGCTGCATGTGTGTGTTGTGTGTACTGCTTCTACTCAAAGCGAATTTACCCACTGAGGGATGAATAAAGGACAATCTTATCTAATCTAATTATCTGTCGATCAAGATACAGACACTGTTAAACATCACTAATATGAAGACAAAGTGATACATGGAAAGACACATGGAGACCATTTGCTGGCAATGCCATCTCTTCTTTCCACCTCATCACAAGAAAAGGTGATGAGAGTCTGTGCTATACTTATACACTGAATAGCAGACTTCTTCATGTCAAGCAGTCTGGTTTGTCATTTAAAAAAATATACCTTATTTATTTATTCATTTATTTATGTATTTCTTTAAATTTTAAGATAAAGTTCAAGTCAGCACTGTAATGGTTTCATTATAAATCAGAAGTTAAAATGTAACTCCATTATTACGGCTATGAGTAACCTTTGTAAGATACATCTGGGGGCACAGCCCATCTCAAAAGACAACATAATATTTCAGACATGGACAGCCTCTTAAAACGATTGGAAATAGCAATTAAAAAAACCAAAGAATCATACATACATACCGGTACATATGTAAAATAATAATTTTATCTCTTGAGTATCAGTGCAGTGCACCCAATTTATTAGAGATCCAGTCCTCTTTGAAATATCTTTTAAAAAAGCTCCTCCAAGTACAATCTCTTTCATCTTAGCCATACACCCTATTCAGAACCACAAAAAAACACCAACTCTCTCCTTTGCTGTTACAAGTAGTCCACCCCTGAATTGAAAATCTGTTGCTGAGCATTTGGTGTGCAAAATAAATTTACAATGTGCCTTATCAATGGGTTTTTCGAAAGGGACATCGTACTTCAGTATACATTAGGAACACAATGATGTGTTTAGAGGATGGAAATTAATACAAAAACTGAAGTTTATATGAAGGAGCATGTGTGGTGTTACAGTATGGAAGATAAACGCTGTGACTTTGAGAAAGGGACAAGGAAATTACTGTTTCTCCCTCCCACTGGGTTAGTGTGTGTGCATTAGATAGTAACACTCAAGAGTGGTGAATACAGAAAGGAATAATACAGGGGCGAGAAAGACGATTTCCAAGGGCAGTCACGCTGTAAATGATGTGATGGACGCCTGCTGTAAATGCATCATGTCCCTCAATATGTGTGTTGGAGCATGTGTGTGTGAACAAGAGAGTAAATCTCTCTGGATGACAGAATCAGCACACAGGCTTTATGACCCTTCTCAGCGAGCTTGTCTTCTCCATCATCACCACCCAAACTCCACCCTCAGAACACGTTAGTACACAGACACCCAGGGCAAGGGCCTCATTTAGTGTTGGCTTTGTGCTGATTCTTTCTGAGCACATCTATACTGTATTAAATCTTTACTTCTCACAAGCTTTTGCTATCAGAATGTTCGTCGTACAATGCAAATAGTAAGTATCTTGATGAAATTGTGTTGTTGCATCCTCATGACCATGCATGTACCAAACACATAATGACAAATTTTCCACACTGCGGAAAAAAAAACTAACAAAATTGCCTGCTCTGTAACTGTCCAATGCTTGTTTGTGGGCAAGCTCCATTTCACAAGGATGTTGTCTTCTGCAGCAGTAAGTAAAGGACCCCCAGCTGCTGGCTGCGTCCAGCCCAAAAATGTGTAATCCTATGGACTGTGTGTGTCAGTTATTCATGTCAGATCAATCAAATTTTCAAGGACGAAAGAAAAAAAAAAAGGAATATAGCAGACAAAGACAGAGAAGCTGAATAAAAACATCGATGGTTGTTTTGAAGAGACTGCAGAGGAAACGCATGTATCCACAACTCCACTTACAACTCCAACATACAATCCCAAATCCTTTTCCCACACAATCAGCAGTTGGTCTACACTACAGAAATCACATCTTCAGTTTTAACCAAGAAAACAGTTATATTCCAGAATGATCTACTCAAGCACAAGTCTCGAGCCCCCGCCCTCAAGGACGGCTGTCCTGCATGTTTTACACTGAGTACGGAAAGTATTCAGACCCCTTTAAATGTTTCCCTCTTTGTTTCATTGCAGCCATTTGCTAAAATCAAAAAAGTTCATTTGATTTCTCATTAATATACGCTTAGCACCCATCTTGACAGAAAAAACTGAAATGTAGAGATTTTTGCAAATGTATTAAAAAGGAAAAACTGAAATATCACATGTTCATAAGTATTCAGACCTTTGCTGTGACATTCATATTTAACTCACATGGTGTCCATTTCTTCTGATCCTCCTTGAGATGGTTCTGCTGCTCCTTCATTGGAGTCCAGATGCGTTTAATTAAACTGATTGGACTTGATTAGGAAAGGCACACACACCTGTCTATATAAGACCTTACAGCTCAAAGTGCATGTCAGAGCAAATGAGAATCATGAGGTCGAAGGAACAGCCCAAGGAGCTCAGAGGCAGAATTGTGGCAAGGCCCAGATCTGGCCAAGGTTACAAAAGAATTTCTGCAGCACTCAAGGTTCCTAAGAGCACAGTGGCCTCCATAATCCTTAAATGGAAGAAGTTTGGGACGACGAGAACTCTTCCTAGACCTGGCCGTCCAAACAAACTGACCAATCGTGGGAGTAGAACCTTGGTGAGAGAGGTAAAGAAGAACCCAAAGATCACTGTTGCTGAGTTCCAGAGATGCAATATGGAGATGAGAGAAAGTTCTACAAAGTCAACTATGACTGCAGCCCTCCACCAGTCGGGGGCTTGTGGCAGAGTGGCCCAACAGAAGCCTTTCCTCAGTGCAAAACATATAAAAACACATCAATGACTCCCAGACAATGAGAAATAACATTATCTGGTCTGATGTGACCAAGATTGAACTTTTTGGCGTTAATTCTAAGCGGTATGTGTGGAGAAATCACCTGCTCATCACCTGCCCAATACAATCCAACAGTGAAACATGGTGGTGGCAGCATCATGCTATGGGGATGTTTTTCAGTTGCAGGGACAGGACGACTGGTTGCAATTGAAGGAAAGATGAATGCAAGTACAGAGATATCCTGGCAGAAAATCTCTTCCAGAGTGCTCATGACCTCAGACTGGGCCGAGGGTTCACCTTCCAACAAGACAATGACCCTAAGCACACAGCTAAAATAACCAAGGAGTGGCTTCAGAACAACTCTGTGGCCATTGTTGACTGTCTCAGCCATAGCCCTGACCTAAACCCAATTGAGCATCTCTGGAGAGATTTGAAAATGTCCAACAATCACCATCCAGCATGACATAACTGGAGGAAGAAGGGCAGAGAATCCCCAAATCCACGTGTAAAAAAAAGACTCATGGCTGTACTTGCTCAAAAGGGTGCTTCTATTCAATACTGAGCAAATGGTCTGAATATATCTGACCATGTGATATTTCAGCTTTTCTTTTTTTAATAAATTTGCAAAAGATTTCTACATTTCTACTTTTTTCTGTCAAGATTTGGTTCCGATTTACATTAATGAGAAATAAAATGAACTTTTTTTATTTTTAGAAAATGGCTGCAATGACACAAATAGGGAACATTTTAAAGGGGTCTGAATACTTTCTGTACCCTCTGTAGATGTTTCCTTTCCTTAAAACACCTGATTCAAATAAATGGATAATCAGCTTTGCATCAAGGTCCGCACACGTTTGTTAATGACAGTCATTTGTATCAGTGTGCTTTGTAGCAGGGAAACATTTAAAACGTACAGGATAGCGGCCCTCGACGAATGGAGTTCAACACCCCTGCGTTAAAGTGTAAATGACTGACCACTGGACTTAGTATGCTAAAGAACAAGGAGGAAGACTCCACAAGCTCACCTTGAACTTCATCTTACTTTACTATGGCTTTATTACTGACTCTTCTCTCTTTTTTCACTAACCATCTCTGTTATCATTCTCTGTACTTTCATTTCTTTCTGACCTCTATCCTAATTGAGTTGTGTGTTGTTAGACCAGCAGCCCTCCACAAAGCTCCCTTTCAGGGTTCTGACTGAAGACTATGTGTAAGTCATGTCCGTAATATATGTCCAGCAGTCTCATGTCCAAAATCACTCACTGAAGGACTTTTATATCACTCTTTGAGCCCTGCACCATATAATGGAAGGAGGAGTGACTGGCTGACAAAGTGGGCATAAAAAAGAGAGTTAAAAAAAACTGTCGAGAGATAAGGAAATTACTAATGGAGAGACAGGCAATTGACTGTGTGACTCAAGTTCACATCTTCCTGCTTTTTATTTCTTCATCATTCTCTGTCTACGTGACTGCGTAGAGTCAATCCAAAGACCATTGCTGCCCTGCTGTATGCTTCATAAGTCTTCTCACTGTTCTGCTTCTTTCATTTCTATGAAGCTAACTCTTATAACATTTTTTTATGTCCTACATAGTCATATTATAGCTTTTTGTTTTCTCTTTTTCATTAAAATCTCAGTTATCTATAAGGCTGCCTGCATTTCCACTGTGGACTTGAGGATTTCTATGCAGGAAATCCCTCAGTTAATTGTTTTTTTTCTTTTTTTAGTCCTTAAAGGAGCTTGAGGCAGGATTGAGGCAGGATTTATGAAAAAAATTCGTATACGTTTTAAGTTTTCTAGTAATAATGTCAGATTAAGCGTTCCAAACCAAAAAGAATGAGCCCTCTAGCGTATCTCTCCGTTGCCTTGAACAGGCTGTGTGCAAAATGTGCTACAATTCCGAGCCGGAATTTCCCGCGCTGTCCTGCGGATGTGACGTCACATGACGCTGCATGCACGTTCTCCCCGTTCTCCCGTGCCGGCTTCGCTGTTGGCTGCAGTACCCCCGACGGCCGTCGTGGCGAAGGGTGGCGCTATAGAGTCTAATTTCTTAAAAGGAGCCTCATGCTCCTTTAATTCAGATATATTTGAAAGATCTCCTTTTTATGTCTCCCTTTATATCTTACAGCCCTTTGAAACAGATCGTACTTTTAAGAATTTTAATCCAGTTTTAAAACTGGCTTGCGTGCAAAATTTGGTGACTTTTGGGGCACGTTTAGGGGGGCAAAAAGGCCCTCATTTCGTTGGAAAAATAAAAACAAGAAAAATAAAAACGAGGAAAAAAAAAATTCCTACAGATACAATAGGGCCTTCGCACTGTAAGTGCGCGGGCCCTAATAAACCCAGGAAGTGCTTAATACTTCTAAACTAATCTGCAATTCTGAGGATTTTATGAGAGCATTACAAGCATCTTACAACCGATAATAACATGCAGCAAAGACGTGAACAAGTGAGGTTACCTTTCATCTAGATTTTGTCACTGCACACATTTTAACACTGCAGTTTTGTTCACATGAGGCACTAATACACATCTGAGAAAGGATACATATACACACAAGAATAACAGAAAAATACATGCATACATAAAACACTAGTTTCTAAAAACAAACATTTTTATCCCCAGCATGCAGCATTGACCTGTGCCTCCTGTCAATGTGGTAATATGATTTATTAATTGGTGTGGTGTTTGACTGGCTTGTTAAAGGACAAATCTAATGAGGTAATAGTAAACAAGAGGGAGGAAGGGATTCATCACTGATGCCAATAACCCTTCACGCAAACAAACACAGATGGGATAAACTATGCTTGCAGCAATGACCACATGTGTCCAAAGTCAGTACAGTCACCACGCATAACACCTCACAACAGCTGAACCTGACATGGACAAATAGTTTGCTCTTAGTCGGATGGTAACACATGCTGTACGTTTATCTCAATTGTAACATGGTGTAGCCCCAAAAGGCCAAAAATGTATGAAAATAGTAATCGACACTACACAATGACTAACAACTTAATAAAAGACAAACTTTTTGAGGTAATGCAAAGAATGTTCTACACATTCAGGAAGATATTGGCAGAAAAGAATAATTATCTTATAGTGGTTACCTTTGAAAAATATAATTATGTCTACACAAAGTGCGTTAAGGTTCCTGGTTCTACTCCGGGCAGGGGTCTTTCTGTGGTGGATTTGTGTGTTCTTCCCCGTCTTCCAGGGTTGCATCAGTAGGCGCAAAAACTTTGCCAAATCGATATGTGCCTCTGTGGCGACCCCTTCAAAAAGAGGAATTAAACCTAAAAATGAAAAATATACGGAAAGTGTGTTCGACTTCATTCAGCATGCTTGATTGATTTATGGTTCCGCGTTACACCAACGCAGAGCCTACGGCGTAGGCTCCGTGGCGGGGCGCTTGGAACGGAGAAGGAGACGCTGCTCCCGTGGAGCTGCTCCGCAGAGGCGGGCCTGAAGACCCATCTCTGCCCGAAGACCGGGCGGTGGTTCCTCCGGGAGGAACCGCCGCCTGAGCGGGAGCCGATGCGTCGGCTGCCGTTCGGGCAGCGGGCTCCGTCGTTTACTGTTAAAAGAGCGCGGCCAGCGCGGCTCTGCCCGTCGCATTGATCAGGCTCGGATGAATGAAGAAACGGAGGATGGAGATTTCTATGGGTTTGATTAATGTAATAACTTAAATAAAGCACAATCAAACTAAGTTTTGCACAGCTCTATTTTTGAAATACCATGCTTACGGCGTAGGGTACGCGTCGATTTAACGTAGAACCGTAAATCAGGCTTTAAGATCCGTGTAACTGAATGCCAGGCTTATTCTCCTCCCCTGCTACACGTCATTCAGGGAGCCAATCAGCACAGAGCCTCATTATCATTATCATACCCCTTTTTAAAATATACATTAAATGCCATAATACGTCCCCTTTAAAAGTGAAACTCCAACTAAATGGGGTCAGAAAATATGAGGATGAAAGACATGAAAGATGAGTACTAAGTTCAGCACTACTACAGCACACTCAGGGTATAAATTGGGAATGTTTTGCTGTGTGTGTGTGTGTGTGTGTGTGTGTGTGTGTGTGTGTGTGTGTGTGTGTGTGTGTGTGTGTGTGTGTGTGTGTGTGTGTGTGTGTGTGTGTGTGTGTGTGTGTGTGTGTGTGTGTGTGTGTGTGTGTCAGCCATGTGATCTAACGTCTTCTGTGTCACTACACTGCCTTTGCTGTGATAGCAACCCATTCATCATTTAAGCATCTGGTGCCCTTGCAATAACACATGCACACATCAATACACACAGACACAAACACAAATTTAAACTGTGCCCTGAATTTGCTGTCTTTGCATGTGCCTTTAATCCCTCCAACCTGTCCTTGATGTCCACCGTTTTATCTTTTTTCCTTTAATTTTTAGTGATTTCTTTTTCATTTCTGTTTTTCTCTTCCTTTTGTCAATGCTCTGTCATTACTTTATTTCTACCATTAACTTTAGTCCATTGAAAATTCCTTATCTACTAGTCCCTTATCATGTCTCTGGCCTGCCTTTATCCATCTTTTCATTAGTAATCTTGTGATTGAGGACAACATGCCTTAACTCATAAATAAATGTGTACATCCTGATGATGATAAATAAACACAGGATAAAAAATAATAAACAAAGGGAACAGAAGAATACATATTTCAAATTATATTGGCTGGGTTTCCCAGATCTTAAGGATTTAAGAAGGCTCTTAAGAAGGGTTCAACTAAGAAGGGGCCCTAAGATACGGGTGTTTCCCAGATGACTTCTCAACACCGATCTTAGGACCGCTCTTAAGATCGCTCTTTAAAAAAAAAAAAAAAAAAAAAAAAAAAAAAAAAAAAAAAAAAAAAAAAAAAAAATAAAAAAAAAAAAAAAAAATAAAAAAAAAAAGATCGCTCTTTAAAGGAGCTGTCCACCACCGCAGTTCTGAAACTAAATCAATCGATGCCAGGCAAATCGATCACCGATCACTATCAGCGCATTTTCACAAACAGCACTTCCAATCACAGTCTGAGCTAGGCTGCCGCGACTAACTGACCCCAAAAACTACAGAGCAAGCATGCAGGTGAACAAGCCAGTGTGTATGTCTATGTGTGTGTGTGCGTGTATGTATATGTCTGTGTGGCTATGTGTGTGTGTGTGTATATGTAGGTGTGAGTGTATGTATATGTCTGTGTGTGTATGTGTGTGTATTTCGTCCTCGCGGTCGTGTCCCCGGACAACAGCTTGACAGATAGCTAACAACAAACTCCAGCAAACCATTTTCTTCCAAAGAGTATGGCTTTACTGTCGTTTTTTAGCTATCTGTCAAGCTGTTGTCCGGGTACACGACCGCGAGAACGGAATAGTAAAAAGACATATCCACTTATCCACAAAGTCTTATCAGGAGAAAAAACGTCTTGACATGTACACTGTTTGGTGTCCACTGCACTAATGAGCACCTGGTGTGTAATTGAACACTACTGACAGAAGTGAGTGGAAAAGTACTGGCAGAAATAACATAATACTAGCATTGACCACTAGGGGTCAGTAATATTTAAACTGAACTGGTAACAACTGAACAGGTGACAAGACACTCCCCGCCTGGTATACTAAAGTATGCCACTATAACATAAACTAAGAATATTCAGTCTTTAGGAGACATGATAAGCACTGTCTCAGATATGGGTCTCAAGAATGTCTTAGCTGTCCCATGCTTGGTGATCTTCACTTCAATTCTTCTTATATTCCCATCTTTGTCTGGGAATGTCTTGCTGACGAGCCCCATAGGCCAGCCATTGCGCTTGGCTTGTGCTTTGAGTAAGACCAAATTGCCTACTTTGAGGTCAGGGTGTTCGATTTGCCACTTGCTGCGACTTTGTAGTGTTGTGAGATATTCGCGTCTCCAACGACTCCAAAAGGTGTTTGCAAGATGCTGAACCTGTTTCTACTGCTGTCTGTAGAGATCCGCATCAGTGAAACTTCCTGGAGTAGGAAGTGGAGTGCACACCTTCTGGGTTAGAAGCATAGCCGGCGTCAGGAGAAATGGAGAGTCTGGATCCATTGGAATAGGGGTGAGGGAACAGGTGACAAGACAGTGTGTGTGTATGTATATGTCTGTGTGGCTGTGTGTGTGTGTGTGTGTGTGTGTGTGTGTGTGTGTGTGTGTGTGTGTGTGTGTGTGTGTGTGTGTGTGGCTGTGTGTTTGTATGTTCTGTGTGTATATGTATATGTCTGAGTGGCTCTATGTGTGTGTGTGTGTGTGTGTGAGAGCGTGTGAGCGTGTATATGTATGTGTTGCTATGGGTGTGTGTATATATGTGTAACTATGTGTGTGTGTGTGTGTATGAATGTATGTATATGTGTATGTGTGGATGTGTGTGTGTGTGTGTGTGTGTGTGTGTGTGTGTGTGTGTGTGTGTGTGTGTGTGTGTGTGTGTGTGTGTGTGTCTGTGTAATAATCCTATCAAAGCTCCACCTGAAGTGTATCTATAGTGGGGGAGGGGTGGGAGGCAACCTCGCCATACCGCGAGACCAGAGGCCGACAAGGCCGGAACCCAGGCCACCAGCAACCCCACAGAGTGCGAGAAGAGGGCGGGAGGAAACCGCCCCCCTTCAGTGGTAACCGAGGGCCGGACATATGGCAAGGAGGCCCTCACCCCCAAGGCCAACAACCCCCACCCGGCGAGAGGCCAGCCTGCCCAGAGAGACAGAGCCGCCCCGGCCGCCGACGAGGGCAGGCACACCCGCCCTCACAAAAGCGGCCCTCCAGGACCAGAGGAGTGCCCCGCCGCAGATGCAGTGTGAGGGACCGGAGAGGGGCCCGGAGAGAGGGAACCCCCCAACAAGGCGACACCCGCGCGGGCCCGACAACGTAGGGTCCCAGACCCAGGCATCCCATTCATCCATCCATTCATCTATCCGATTTCTATAATAATAATAATATAATATATTAACAACAATAAAGATGATAACAATAATAATAATAATAATAACCATCTTTGTATAGTAATAATATCAATACATTATTACATTTTGTTGTCCTGCCAATGGAGGCCCAAATCCTCCATGGCAGGACTCTTCCATACCGCATTCTCACCGACAAAGACGCACATTCATGCACCGTTTCTCCCTCCCCGGGGGGGTCCAGCACCGCCAGAGGGCACCCCAGGCTGCGCGGCGAGCCCCACCAGGCCCGGACATCGCGACCCGCCTATCCCAGGCCGGCGAGGGAACGCCGGTTGTGTGGGCCCCCTCTCCCGCCCCTGGTGTTGAGTGCATGTAATTAATGCAATAAAAACAGGGAGGGGGAGGTCAGGGTATCATGCTGACAATGATCCCCCCCCCTCCAGAACTAAGTATCCTTGTTAAATGTATTTATTAAATGTTGAATGTGCAGTGTCTACAGTGTTATTAAAACCATGAGGCGGGGAGTACCGGGCCACATGGGACAATGTCCCCTACGCCCCGGACCCCCCGCCCCTTCGCCTGTGTGCGTATGAATCTTGTATGGGGGGGGCAGGAGGGGGAAGCCGAGGCCGAAGCCAGGGCCCCACCGCCCGCACCCCAGCCCCGCAAGCCGACCCCCAACCCCAAGGGCTACGAAATCACCACCCCCCGCCCCCACTAGGTAATGAAGCCTATAATCGGGGACCAGAGAGAATGCAATTCAGCCGAATGTTGTTCAGTGGAGGCAGACATTATCTCACTACTAATATGATCTGACAGAAGATTCCTAAAGTGGTTATTACATAAACTGGACTTTTGTTTCCAATTCACTAGAATGGTTTTCTTTGCGATACATAAGGCAGTGAGAACCAGGTGTATCCGGTTAGATTCCATTTGAATATCTCCCAAGTTCCCTAATATACATATCGTGGGGCACACTGGGATTCTGTAGTTGATCCATGTGGATAAATCCTCACAAATCTCCGTCCAGAACCTCCGTACCGGTGTACAAAACCATAAAGCATGCATATAATTATCAGGGGTGTTCTCTGTGCACTGTGAGCAGATGTTAGAGGTGACAAAGTCCATCTGGAACATCCTGTGTACTGTATAAGTTGTAAGTTTGGGTTCTTAGTCATAGTAAAAGTATTTAAACATATTTGTGACCAAGAAATCTGGTCGGTGTTAGGAGAGAGATCCGCCTCCCATTTTGAAATCGGAAGAGAGTTATCTATTTTGGACACTAACCTGTAAAGTTTTGATAACAACTTTAGAGTACTTAGGTTCAACAATTCTATTATCCTGGCGGGAAGTTGTAGGTCCAATTGGTTAAGTTTATATTTGTTATTTATTATGGCCTTAAGTTGTTGGTATTCTAAAAATGTATTACTGCTAATTCCATATTGAACAGTAAGGGCCTGATTTACTAAAGGTTTGCGTGTGCAAAAACGTGTGCAAACTTGACATCACCCGCAAACCAATGTGCAAGCTGATCTACTAACAGCGTGCAAAGAGGACTACGCCTCTCAAATGAGCAAAATAGCACACGCTGTTCATTTAGTACTTTTGCCCTGATGAATAATCAATATGGGGCGTACCCGCCAGAAAGCGCTAAATACTGGGAGGGGAAAATGCAAATAGGTTCATTTACCACACGTAATGAGATTTACCAAGCCTGAAAGTTATTGCGGGGATTGTGATTGCGTCTGTATTTAATACGTTCGAAAGGAAGGTGCTAATCTGCCCAGCATTACGCACTGCTGTTATTGTGGCAAGGAGGCGAAGGCGCCAAAAGTTTTATTAAAGGCCACTTTTTCTTTAGTTCTTCGCCTTATATCTTGCCACCTTCTTTTAACCTCATCTGCTGTTCTTTTTGTCTTACCAACTGCATTTATTCTATCGCAGATTTTCTCCCATATTGCGTTTCTTTTGGTAATGTTTAAATTTCTTTGCTGTAGTTCATAAATGTGTTTATTTGCCTCTTCCACTAATATCTCTAACTCCAACTCGTCAAATTTCATTTTGCGCTTGCGACTATCCTGCTTTCCATCCAAACTCTCCATGGCGCAAACCGTAAGACACGCAACACCTCATTTAAATACTGCGGTTTGCACCTGTTATCAATTGCGCAAGCATTCTTAGTTGATCACCCGCAAAACACACAACAACAGCACATGCAAACTTTTTCAATGCACACGCAATTTAGTACTCTTTATTTAGGATCTTAGTAAATCAGGCCCTAAGTGTATTAAAAGGTACAAACTGTCCACCTATGATTACATGCTGTAGATACGTATTCCTTGGTCTCTCCATTGAGCAAAGTTTACCATCTTTTTATAATTTTTCAGGATATCTGGGTTGTTCCATATGGGTGTACGGTCACATGGAAAAAGTGAAATTTTAGCTACTTTAAGGAATTCCCAACAGGCTGTCAGAGTTGTGCTAATATTAATGCTTTTGAAACATTTATGATGTTTAATGCTTTCACTAATAAATGGTAACTCTGAGATTTCCAGATCATTGCAAAACACTTGCTCTGAGTCCAGCCATTGACTATTAAATTTCTTTGTAGAAAGGTGCTTTATGAAAATAAGTCCATTTACTTGTATTAGTTTGCAGCCCAGTCTTGCCACATCCAATATGGCGGCGACGTCAGTAGGCGATGCAATGTGGTGATTGGCTCTCCAGAAACCCTTTGAAACCCGTGCCAAAGATCGTTGATTGGCTCTTTAGTTTTGGCACGTCAAAACACTGCCAAAACTCGTAGTTGTAAAAAAAGTTTGTAGCTTTTGAAAAAAAGTTTGTAGCTTTCGTAAAAAAAAAGTTTGTAGCTTTGTAAAAAAAAGTTTGTATCTAGAAGTACAAATATGTTTTGCAAGTACAAATACTTTTTGCACACGCACAAAATATTTTTACAAGTACAAATATTTTTTGCAAGTACAAATATTTTTTGCACACGCACAAAATATTTCTACAAGTACAAAGTTTATTTACAGATACAAAATACTTATGGCATTAATTTGAGCCCATAGAACATCTGCCTCGTCAACTTCAAATTTGAAACGTCATGTGGAGTTAAAGCATCCGTCCAGTGGGAGATAATATCTGCAAGTCCTTAACAATCAAAAAGGTTCCCAAAAAGACCAAGAGGACCCAACAGCCCGAACGACCCCAGTCACACTGCTGCAGCCTTCAGGGATCTGATTTCCCAGCAATAGGGAGACACATTGATAATGGACCACAATGTTGGAGATTTACAGCCTCTGAGTAAAGTTGAAAAGCCACTAGGACAATACATGATTGTATACAGCAGGGGTCTCCAACCCTGGTCCTCGGGACCCCTGTCCTGCATGTTTTAGATGTTTCCTTGCATCATCACACCTGATTCTAATTAATGGCCGTCATCAGCTTGTCATCCAGGTCTGCACAAGTCTGTTAATGACAGTCATTTTTATCAGGGTTCTGAGGGGAAATATCTAAAACATGCAGGACAGGGGGTCATGAAGACCAGGGCTGAAGACCACTTTGATGTGCTCTGAAGCATTTTTGAGTGTGGTACATTATCTCATATGCAGGGGTGCACACAAGCCGGTACTCGAGGGCCAGTCTACTGCACGTTTTAGATGTTTCCATGCCTCAACACAACCCTGATAGACAAGGCTGTGTCACCAACAGAGTTGTGTAAGCCTTGATGACATGTTGATGACGACCAGTGATTAGAATCAGGTGTGTTGAAGACAGAGAAACATCTAAAACATGCAGTAGACTAGCCCTCGAGTACCGGCTTGTGTGCACCCCTGCTCATATGTGCACGCAGATGTGGGATGTGTGCAGACAAATTATGATAAATGATAGTCATGATGATCGTTTTATTTGTGCGTAATGCATAAAGCATATACAGGAACACACTTGTTATTCCTTATTTTTCTTTTTTTCCCCCCTTTGCTGTCACCAATGAATGCTAAACAATATAAATCTAAAGTATAAAATAGATAAAAATTTGTGCGGTGTGCATTGTTTTAATATCTCATTGCTTGGTGTGATATTGATTTGCCTGACGCGCCTGGATCTGTGAGTCTTTGTTCACTAAGAAGGGTGTAAAGAGTGGGTCAGTGGCATCTTTCATTTTCTTCTTAATGAAAGGGCTTCTTCAGCTAAGAGTGACTCTGGGAAACGCGTTTTTCTTTCACAGGTTCCTTAAGAAGGGTTGAAAGAAGCCTTCTGCTGTTAAGGGCTTCTTAACTGATCTGGGAAACCCGGCCATTATCTGTACTATATATCACAATTAACAATTATTAAATAAGGAACTAAATTAGAAAAAGAGAATGACATTAAGAAATGAGATAAAAAATTGAAATATCAATGTAATTTAATTTATGCTCACCAAGTGGTCCTATTATACTTTTTTTTCCGAATTATCTGCTGTGTCATTACGGTGAATGATCATCACAGACATGACTTGCCATGTTTTTGTTTCTAGCATTGTCTCTCTATGACATCATAAGAGGGTGTAACATCTTCTGGAAAGTGCCTAGAGACAACTTCTGTTGTAATAGAGGCTATATAAATAAAATTGAATTGAATTGAATCTTTATTGTCATATTCCTCAGGCAAAGTGCATCCACACCATGGATGTATTAATAAAAACTGGATGGGACATCGAAAATGGCCTCCCATTCATTTCAATGCATTTTGCTCACTCAGTGCATACGCTGAAAAAATTCCTGACTTCCGAGTTTACTTCCGCGTTATCGGGCCTATAGAGCATGCGCAGTTGAGTCACCTCCCATGATGCTCTGGGCCTCCCATCATGCCCCGGGGCAATGACGCAAATATTAATATAATATGTATTAATATAATATATTGATTCATGTATATTATTACATGTATAGTATTACATATATTATTAATGTATTAATATAATATAATTACATAATATATATGAATATAATACATCCGTGGAGTGCACGGACACGGCTGTGACGTCAGCGCTGACGACCGAAAACCGAAAAAAGCAAAAGTTTGCAACTCGGAAGCAATGACTAAGTACGTCTTCCAGCTTTGGGGGTCTGCTAGTACTTCCTACTAAGTACTTTGCTTTGTTTCCAGGATGTTTCCAATGAAACGTGATTTTGCTTGTCAGGAAAAGCTGGTCATCCATGGCTCAGTGGATGCAGTTTTGTTTTTTCTTTTCTGAGCCAGCCATGGAGCAAATGTATTGTTTTTTCGCAACACTTCACAGAGGACTGGTTTATGAACAAGGGCCAGTGTGCTGCTGCATTTGCTAAAAACAAGAGAAGAAATTCTGTGCTATTTGGTGAGTGCAAACTGTAACAGGCATGGAAAAGTGTCTGTGCTGTGTTAGCAACTGTGTGCATTTTAGTCCAAACATCATGGGTACAGTCATAATAACTGATCCGTCTCGTATCTCATAGTGAAAACTATTACTTTCACAACATGCACTACACTTTCAACATAAATTCCTGTTAACAGTAGCATATGCATAAAAATCTATGTAAATAAAGAGAATGACTGGAAGATGACATAACCTGTAATGTTACACAATAACAGATAATAAATATAATAAAAATATTGTCAAGTGAATGCAGATGTTAAAAAATCAGAAATGTCCATTCATGTTGCATTGTGTACATTAAATTTTTCCTGAAGTAATTACTCGAATAGATTTTGTGCATTTATTGGCAAATTAGTTCATTTATTCAGCAGTTTGTATATTCATGTATACGTTTGTGTTTGCCAGTTTCAGTTTCTTGCACCGTTATGTCCCTCGTGTTTAAACTTCTCAAGAGCACAGGCAACATCATATGTTTGTTTGATAGTTAAAGCAATACAAGTATAGATATTCAACATAGTGATTTGTTTGATTAAGAGATGCCTTTGAGAACAAAAATCCGAAACAGTAAAGCTGCCAGCACTGTTAATACAAGGACCACATTTTACATTCAAACTGACACATTAAATTAAGTTATACCATTGACTATACCAACCTAATGTGTAGCACATTAGGTCAGTATAGAACACTGGGTCAGTAACACTACATAATGAACATTTCTGTGTACTGCCTATTAAATATAGTAAATTGCAACTTATAGCTCACAGCAAGAAAGAAAATGCTCTGCCACAAATACTTTGTGGGACTTTTGTTTCCTTGTCATATGTTGCTGTAGACCTCCTAAATGCTTTTGAAATTAATTTAGTTCATAAACTGTAAGTCATGGGTACTTTCTTTCTGGGAAACAAAACATAATTCCAGCGGTAATCTGCTGGACAAAAAAATATGTGTTTGTTGTTACATTGGTATTTAATTATGTGAACAAGAAATCAATAATATGTGGATTACTGTAGGAACACCCTAAAGATTCATTAGGGTACCATCATTTAGTCATGATATCAATGTTAATTGTCCAGCGGAGAATATTAGAGCTCCTGTTTTACATAAAATATGATGACTAATGTATGTAATAACTGGGCATGTTTATCAAGAAAGTTTGCCAAATGTAGCATAAATATGTTCTTGTGACATTTTCTCTGAAGACTAGCTCAAAGTAAGCAAAATGCCGCCAAATGGCCATAATGATCCAAGATATTGGCTTAGAGTAATTAGAATTGGTAGGATGCCTGTAATTATAATAATTTTCTCTTTCAGCCCCTGAGATCACTGAAGTGCCAAATTAATTCTGAAGAGTATCTGAGCCTGCAAAGCAACACGCAATATTGCAGTCATTGTGTGAATTCCCATCATCAGTCTCTGTCAACGATGAAAGTCTCTTCAACGATATTTTTCCTTTGCCGGAAGACAGGACTTTATAATCCTCAAAATTAATAAACATGGTTCAATGAAAAAGGTAGTGCTTAATGCAGTGTTGCACAAAGCTGAATTTGATTATGAACAGTATATTGAGACTAAATACAAGAAAATACTAGGTTGTGTTGTTATCACTGTAGAAAAATAAATCACATAATTACTAACGAAGAGCCTCAAAAAATGTTAATAATGAGGCTTGATTTGTATTGGTGTCCAGAAGTAGCAAATCATAATTTATTATGAATAAAAAAGCTTCGGTTTTACAATTAAATCAATATCCCAGAGACAACACAAGCCTGTTCAGACTGGTGTCAGCATTGACAGATATCATGGCAAGGGGATCCCTACACTGCTCTATTTGTTTTTTCTTCCAGTAAAAAATGACTGCTAGTAGTCTGAGAATATTAAATGAAGGCAGGGGGATAGCTGGATCAGGGCAGAGATAAAGAATGCATGGCATACACACATAGAGATTCCCACACACACAAACACGCTAACTCTCAGTCCTGCCGTAGTCCAATGTTCCAGTTCATTTCGGCACAATATCATTGACACAATGAAGCTTCAGAAGTGTCTGGTCTCATACTGGCTTTGCAGAAATGGGAAACAAAATCAAAAGGCCAATTGTCTTGCAACTTTGTCCTGAAACACAAACCTTTTAGGCTTTGTCCTATTTGTCAGAGCTATGCTATTATCAACGTAATGACCTGATACCAGATTAGAGGGGCTGTTTTTAAGGCCTATCAGCTTTAATTTTCGTTTTGATGTATGTGCATAATTTTACATATTTTTTAGATGTTCTTATCAAAATAAATTGCATGTGTTTCATGAGTGTTTATTTTCAGTGTCAGTTGTTAGACAGGGATCCCAGTCACAAACTTAGCATGAATAATGATAATTAAACAGCAGTTATATGTGTGCAGGGTGTGTCCACCCATTTGCCATATACACGTGAGTTTTTACATCAACTGCATGGCCTATTCTATTTTATTCTATTCTGTACTAAAGAAGTGTCCACCAATCTTATTTCCTTTCCTTTCCTATTACCTTTACCTTTGGAACGTCTGGCAGAGTCTCCTGCCAGAGTGAGTTTCAACTCCCCATCTCCGGCAGAGCTTCAACCATGTTGGGGAGGAGGGGGACATTAAGTCTGAGCGGACCAGTGGACCAGTCTGAGTGGACCATGTTCCATGCCTCCATTGTCGAGGCAGCTAGCGGAAGCTGTGGCCGTTAGGTTGTCGGTACCTATCGTGGCAGTAATCCCCGATCACTCTGGTGGACACCAGGTTAGGGATGCTCTCAAGCTAAAGAAATAGTTTTATTGGGCCTTTTTGGCCAGTGGGACTCCAGAGGCAGTGGATAGGTACCGGCAGGCCAAGCAAAAAAACAGTTGCCGAAGCAGAAACCCCAGTGTGGGAGGAGTTTGGAAAGGCCATGGATAATGACTTCCGGATGGCCTCAAAAAGATTCTAGTCCAATAATAAAGGGATCACACTCCCAGCCTCACTTTTTTTTATAGATGGCGCCATTCTAGTGTCAGCTTGTTGTAGTAGCTTTGTGTAGTTCTGTTAGTTTTTTTGAATTTTATTACGTTTTTTTGTATTTTTTATCTTTATTTTTATACTTTTTCTGTGCATCTTCACAAAAAACACAAAAGTCACATGCTTTTTAAATGGATTGGTCATTTCTTGATAATTTTAATTGCACTTGGGTCTCTCCGGATCACTGGGAGCCATGCCTGCAACACCTCCGGAATTGTTTACACCAGCAATCAGCTGATGGCACTGAGGTACACGACTCTCTTGGCTCGAGAGAGATGTCAATCCAGAGGCCATGTACAAAAAGAGCCTGAGCCGGCTTTACTTCTTAAGGCAGCTTAGTTCCTTTCACGTCTGCAAAAAGATGCTACAGATTTTTTTACCAGTCTTTTGTGGTGAGCACCATCTTCTTTGCATCCTGGGGTGTGGGCATCAAGGCAAAAGACGCCGACAGACTGGATGAACTGATCAAAAAGGCAGAGTCTACTGTTGGCTTGAAATGAGTCACTCTGAAGGAGGTGGTGGAGAAGATGGTGGCAAAACTGCTGGCAATCAGGGACAATACCTGACACCCCCTCCTAAACACACTGAACCAACTAAAGAGCAGCTTTAGCAACAGACTCATTCAACACTGCCGCTCTAAGGAACAATACAGGAAATTGTTCCTACCTACTGAAATAAGACTCAAATTTGAAAAGTTTCTGTTGTGTCGTGTGAACAAGCACCTGTTGTAAGCAAGATATGGATGATGGCCTTGCTCCATGAAGAGAAGGTCTCAATAATGACTTGTGTATAAAGCCCAAAATGCCCAAGCTCCGCGGTAACCTAATTTCCGTTCAGGGATGAAGAAAGTCATCCATCCATCCATCCATCCATCCATCCATCCATCCATCCATCCATCCATCCATCCATCCATCCATCCATCCATCCATCTATTCAGGGGTATTGGAGAGGTGAGTCCGCCAGAGAATTGAACCTCAGATTGAGGAGGAGCAGTGTAGTTTTTGTCCTAGCCATGGAACAGTGTACCAGCTCTACACCCTCAACATGGTCCTGGAGGGTGCATGGGAGTTTCCGGGGGGATTGGGGAGCCGGAATCCCTTATAAAGGCTGGCCAGTCCCTCTACATCCGATGTGACAGCTTGGTCCACATTGTCAGCTCGAACTCATTTCCTGTAGGCAGGGCCGCCGCAAGGGGTGTGCGAACCGTGCGACCGCACGGGGCCTCGCGCCCCAGGGGGCCTCGCGCTATGGGCCGTTTTTTTTTTTTTTCAATTTTTTTTCAATTTTTTTTTTTTTTTTAATTTTTTTTTTTTTCGTTTTTTTTCGTTTTTTCCCTTATAAATATCAACAGTCACGTTCCATTACATACCTAAATGTGTACTAGTCTGTGCATATCAATAAATATATGTGCAATGATGCGCGTGTCTGTTGTTCAATACAACTGCATCAGACCAAGCGCAGACACAAGCTGCTCTGATCCAGACGGGTGGAGTTGGAACAAACTGTCACACAATGTCGAGAGAACGAGACAGATTCAGGAAATTTCAATCAGGGAATGAAAAAAGAAAAAAACTAAAGAAAATGGAAGAGTTTAATGCCTCTCTGAAAGGCACGTTTGATAAATTTGTTACAAAAATCACCGATCCGACCGGGTCTCAAGCAGCCGTGGGGCCCCGCGTCGAGGCAAGAGATGATGATGAGGCAGGGGAAGGTATCCAGTATTTTGCTAATTGGAGAGTTAAAATTGCGCATATAGACACCCGATCCGACCCGAAAAAACCCCAAAATTTTGCGAGGGCCCTCCCAGCCATTTCGCACAGGGCCTCGCAAATCTCCCAGGCGGCTCTGCCTGTAGGGGTTGGACTCTGCCAAGGCTGCCCTTTGTCACAGATTCTGTGTATTACTGTCATGGACAGAACTTTTGGGCTTGGTCAAGGAGTGGAGGGGCCTGGTTTGTTGGCTACAGAATTGGGTCTGCTTTTTGCAGATGATGTGGTTGTGCTGGCTTCATCGGGCCAAGCCCTTTTACTCTCACTGGAGCGGTACACAGCCGAGTATGAAGCAACTGGGATGAGAATCAACACCTCCAAATCAGAGGTCACGGTACTCACACGGTAAAGGGTGGAGTGCTCTCTTTGAGTCAAGAATCTAGGGCTGAAACGATTCCTCGAATAATTCGAGTAATTCGATTACAAAAAATGATCGAGGAATTTTCTCTGCCTCGAGGAATCGTTTAATTAATTAATTAATTTTTTTATTTTCTTCGTTTAATTTCACCAGCTCAAAGCCTCGTATTACGCCCGGACCACATTTAATGCGACACAACACGCTGACGCTGCGCACGTTAAAGGGGGGAGAAAGAGGCAGCGGATATGTTTGTTTTGTAACATGCCGTGCTCAGGCCGTCTGCAATGGCCCAGACGGGAGACACATGATGTAGTTCAGTGCTTAACTTTTATTTTTAATCCACGCTATATTCTTCTGGTCCGTTCTCCTAATGTTCCCCCTCTAAATGTTCCGCATTAAATCGACGCAGAGTCTACGCCGCTCTCTGGCGAGGGTGGAGAGCGGCGGTCCGGCTGGCGGTGCTGCACTGACGTGCAGGCTGTCCACGGCTACGCCGCAGTCTACGGCGTAGGGTACGCAGCGACGCGCACCATACTGCGTTGTTGTAACGCGGAACCATAAATCAGCCTTTACCCAGTATATAAACCTCTGTTCCCGCTACAGTTTTAACTAAAAGAAAAGGCAGAAAATGTCAGAAAAATAAAAACGTAATAAAGCTAACTGGGTAGTTTTCATTTCATTTTATCTCTATAGTCATTCATGGATAAAACAAGCAGCACTGGTGTCTAATGTGCTCCAATACAGCAGGTCTCATCATTTTATTTTGAACACTGCCAAAACTCTAACTTAAAACTTAACTAGAACTTAAAATTTGCTTGACACAAATGAAAGTTCAATTGAAACACGTGGGAAAACACCTAACATTTTAAGTTATGTCTGATATCAGGTGTAATGGCATTTTTAGGTTAGAAATAAGAACATTTCTTGGTAAGATCCTTAGTTTTTTGAGTGAATCAGTGAATTTGGTCGACTGGTGTAAGTTCAGGGTTTTTAAATGCACAGCCATGAACCTACTGTATTATATAATTGAGTCTTGATGTCAATTAACATCTAACATCTTATGTACATGTATAATTGCTCTTTAACTAAACAAATATGTTTTATCCGATTACTCGATTAATCGATGGAATTTTCAGTAGAATACTCGATTACTAAAATATTCGATAGCTGCAGCCCTACAAGAATCAGATACTGCCTCAAGTCGAGGACTTCAAATATCTTGGGGTCTTGTTCACGAATGAGGGAAGAATGGAGAGGGAGATTGATAGGTGGATCGGTGCAGCGTCTGCAGTGATTCAGGCTCTGCAACATTCTGTCACGTGATGAAGGAGCCGAGCCAAAATTCTTGATTTACCAGTCTGTCTACATTCCTACCCTCACCTATTGTCAGGGTTTGACATTTCCCCCAGTTTTTGAGTTTCAGTTCTGTCCCTCCTGTTTCCCATCTGCCCTGATTGTCCGCACCTGTGTCTCGTTGTCCCGTGTGTATATCTGGTCTTGTCTTTCCCCTTCTCCCTGTTGGTCCGTACTGTTTGCTCCCTCCATGTTCTCCTCTAGTTTTTGGATCCCTGTTTTGGTTCTGCCAGTTTTGATCCTGCTCAGCAGCGTTTTTGGTTTTGTCTTTGTTTAAATAAATCCTGCTTTTTGCGAACTCCTGCCTCCTGCTCTCCTGTGTTTGGGTCCTCAACAACCACACCTTGACACCTATGGTCAGGAGCAATGACTGATAGAATATGATCACGGATACAAGCGGCGGAAATTAGTTTCCTCCGCAAGGTGTCCGGGCTCTTCCTTAGAGATTAGGTGAGAAGCTTGGATCAAGAGGACCTAGATGAGGTGGCTTGAAAGCCTCCTGGATGTCTCTTTGATGAGTTCTTCCGGGCATGTTCCAGAGGCGGAACATCCCAGGGAAGACCCAGGATGCGCTGGAGGGACTGTTTCTCAGCAGACCTGGGAATGCCTTGGGATCCCCGCTGATGACCTGGACGAAATTACCGGGGAGAGGGAAGTTCGGACTTACCTGCTCCCACGACCTGACCTCGGATAAGTGGAAGAAAATGGAAAATCGAAACGAATATTACCTTTGCATTTTTATGGTTTACAAGAGTATTCTCTACAGGACCAAGCAGTGTTTCATTCACTTATAAAAATGAAATAAGGTAAAACCATAAGTCATGTCAAAAGTTATGCTCATCAAAGTTCTTTTTGGAGACATTTTCTAACCCCTTCCTCCCGACGGATCCAGTACCGGGTCCAGTCACTGTATGCACCAGTTCATGTGTGGAAAAAGTTACTCAAGTGGTGTCAGGGTATTTTTTTTCAACTGTTTCTCAAACAAGAAGCCCTAAACCCAATATGTGAAAACTCCAGGTACATTTTGTCAACAAAGTATTTGATTTATAACAACTTCAAAATACATATGCAATTACAACGGTGCCCCCAACACGAGCAACACCTGCAACAAAACGCAAAATCAATTTTCTCCACCTCAACATAGTGTGTATCATATGAAACTAAAAAAGCTACACTTTCAGATGATACCGGACATAATATTTTCTGGGCCGACCACTTCACGCCAATCTCAAAACAAACCAAAAGCCAAAATTCACATTTCACAGCCAGCACATCAGATTGCTTGTTCATCACACAGTACGTCAGCAAATCCCAAAGCTATTCCCACCAAAAGCAGTATATTGCATTTCCTTACCGTTTTGTTGTCATGTTCAGTCTATCCACACAATTCTTTGACCAAAATTCACGGCTTAATCCTTCATAGTAGTGAAACTGCTTCATCCGCCGTCATTTCATATCCTGCCGGTCGCGGCCATTTTGTTGACTTCTCGTGGCTCTTGGGAATTTACGTAAACTTTGTTGACATGTTGCGAGCTTTCAAACGAGATATTATACTTGAACGAGACTTCATCCATCAGGTCTCTACCGTTGAGCATAAATTCTGGAGCGCGGCAGCCATCTTGGATCAGTGACGCACACCGCACAGATCGACACCCACTGAGAGACCCGCACAGAGCTCAGGGATTTTTGGATGGAGATTTTACATTTATGTAATCATGTATCAAATCATCAAAGTATTTTGTAGCCATATTCCCTTCAAAGATGTCAAAAACATTTGGCACATTTTGGCACAGTATACAGTAGGTATCCAAGTGCCCAAATAGAGCGTCTGCCTGGTACTATCCACACTAAAACCTTTATAATATCTATGAGCTTTAAGCTATTCTCATGTAACTTGGTGCAGTTGTAGTCAAGGAGTTGCTGAATCCAGGCAGTGGTGTCTTTATGCATTGCTATCAATGTGGTGTTTTCCACTGTGCAAATTAAAAATAAATTTGACGAAGATAACATTTTTATTTGTTTTATTTGGTTTATCACGATTTGCTCAGGCATGTGAACATTCACAATTTCTCTGACACTGGAAATGTATGCTGTGAGGGCTTAGCTATCCATTGAGACCAAGATTATGCATGTTGTCCTTATAATTGTGGAGATATTGATTATGGATTCAGGCAAAATTCACCTCCAAAATACCTAGGGGGCAACAGGTTAAGATTCAGTACAGGGCTGTTTCCACAAGTGGGAGTTCCGGGTAGATTTTTTCAGGCCAGGCCGTTTGCCTGTGTCTCCATTACCAGGAATGGCCCTGTAATGTGGCATTCAGGAAAAAAAAGGCCCTGTAGTTGTAAGGGGCCGTTTTTCGGCCAAGATGGGCTACTTAGTGGGTGGTCTCTGCTGATTGGGTATTTTAGAAGCCGGAAATTACGTTAAGCCCTTTCACATGAACTTAAATTATAGATCATTTAAGGATTTGGACCAGAGACATTTTGCTACAAATATATTTGAGGCAGTTAGAGAGTACATGAAAAAAACAATTAATGGACCGATGTGTCGGTTTAGGTTGCCAAATTACACCAATACAGAGGTCCGGCAGGGGGCTTCTTTTAATCTCAATCGCTAAAACCGGGGTATATTTTTAAAAACAAAACCGAGTAACATCCGTTGTTATGTGTTTCTTCTTCTGTTTTTAGTCCCATTTTATGCTGCTGGCTGTTTATGAACAGCAAAAATTTGCATTAATGCCAACAGTGGTCAGCTGCGCTATTTTTAAAGTCAAAGGTTTACGTGTGGCGTTACAGTGTAATGGAGACACACCAGACAAATGGACGGAGATGACGGTCAGCCCTGTTAGAGGTTCCTGTCTGGCAGATTCACCCTGAACTCATGCTTGCAGAAAGGTGCCTATAATGTTCAGGGCACAAGTTAGCTGCTAATGTAGAATTCCCTTCAGTGAAACGAAAGAGTCATACTGTTTACAACAAAGCAAGAGGTTACTTATCCTCTGCAATAAAAATTGTATCAGACATACTTGCCGTAAAAAAGGTACTGTAGTAAGGGATGGACAATAATTTAAACATTTAGAATTAGCATTTTTGGAAAGTTAAGATTTCAGTATCAATTGGGGCAACACACAACTAGTGACTCATTTGATTTACGAACCTCAAATTCATGAATAAAATTTGGTTAGGTGTGTATGTGTTTCTGTGTGTCTGTGGAATTAATGCAAAACATGTTTTAACAACTTTTTTTTAACTTTCTTCTCCGTGTCAGCCCAAGTTTCTCCCGGTGACTCGATTATATCAGGTTGTTGCTTCTGGTCTGTCCCTCCAGATAATCCATCTTGTCTGTGATTGTAAGCAGACTGTCAGACTTTGAAAACATCCGACTGCATGGTGTTGCATCGTTCCGCTTGTTTGCTGTTGTCGGCTTTCAACTCATCAACATCTTTTTGTGTGAATTGCAGGCTGATTTTGATTTCTTGTAAGTCCTTTGTTATTGCGTTGAGTTTGGAGTTTGTAGAATCCACAATGATTTGGACGAAGCCACTTTGTCAAACATATAACAATTTTCACACAAGGCACAAGTGTCACTAAATGGAGATGTAATCTTTGATTAATGTACCTCTTCTATGATTGCAGCAATCTCCCTTTTACTTCCCCATTGCTTATTACACATATAAACTTGAAAAAATAAATAAACAAAGCACACAGCCTGACAGATAAGAAACTAAGGCTCCAGGGGTTGCAGCTGCTACTCTCGATGAGGACCTGGCCCGAGGAAGGAAAAAGAGAGAAAAGACATAGAGACAGGTCAGAATATATGAGATGGACAGATGGAGGAAAAAATGAAACAGTGGCTAAAGGGAGAGAGTGTGATAATGGTGATGAGACTTCAGCTGGGCAGAATTGAGCCACCAGCTGAATAAAAGTGAAAATGATTGGGCTGAGAGAGTTATGGAGAGTAAAAAAGAGAAGGAGAGAGAACGGCAAATTAATGGAGGGGATGGGCAACAGATGGGTACTCCCCTGTTACTCTGCTAACCACTCATTTTTTATCAAAGAGGGATTCTTAGGCACAAAAGAGGAGCTGTGATGGACAAAGTAAAGAGGCAGGAAGCAAGACTCTTCCCCATCTGTCTATACTCCTGTTCTCCCTCACTCGTCTCTTTTCCTGAGCATTATGTGCTCATTAAACAGTCACTCACCATTTAAACAGTAAAGTAGCTCTTTTGAGGGTTTTTGAGTTATTGCCTTTGTCCTTTTCGAGGTCCAGTAAAAATCACTTGTTAAGACAAATTGAGTTGACCCATGTACAGGGGTGGAAAGTAACGAATTACATTTACTCACGTTACTGTAATTGAGTACTTTTTATGAGTAATTTGTAATTTTCTAAGTAGTTTTTGAAATATGTAATTTTTACTTTTACTCGAGTACATTTTGACCCAAGTATTTTACTTTGCTACATTTGAACCCCCTCACGTTACTGAGTACAAAATTTACGGTGCAGGCATGCCGATTTTTCCCAGTGGCCAGCCGCGGTACTGCAACAAAAAATCCCATGGGGCCCAGAAAGCTTTTTTCCCATAGACTGCAATAAGAGAAGCCTCTAAAACTGTTCACAGGAACCTCCAGCTGTAATCATCGTCAATTACTAATCTTTGTATTCTATAGTTTTAAGTCATGGACTTTATATCCGTCAAAAATGTTTTCTAACGGCCAGAAAAGTCAAAGAAAAGTCTCTTTCTGGGCGTGACGTCACGGCTGACGTCACAGCCGTGTCCGTGCACTCCACAGATGTATTATATTATTATGTAATTATATTATATTAATACATTAATAATATATGTAATACTATACATGTAATAATATACATTAATTAAGATATTATATTAATACATATTATATTAATACTCGCGTCATTGCCCCGGGGCATGATGGGAGACCCCAGAGCATCATTGATTAAAACAACTTGTGCTGGATTTGATTCGTTACTCGTCCTTTTTTTGCATTAAATAACTAAAAGTAACTTTTACTCAAATTACATTTTAAATGAAGTACTTTTGTACTTTTACTCGAGTACATTTTTAGATGAGTACTTTTACTTTTACTTTGAGTAGAATTTAAGCAAAGTAAAGATACTTTTACTCAATTACAATTTTTCAGTACTTTTTCCACCTCTGCCCATGTACAACAAAATGCCAAGACAACGTTCAGTCACTGTGCTCATTTTGGATGGTGGCTGTATAAGAATCTAACATTAAACTACTTATTCATACATCTCACTTTCTTATTGCAAAGCTGACATATGTACTGTAAAAACTGAAAAATTGCTTGCTTAATTATCCATTGCATGCATATTTATTCAAGATTGGAAGTAACATTTAAACAAATGAATATTCGTCACTAGTTAACACTATAACTGGGTTAGAAGGAACTTATTTCACACACTAAGCTACTTGAATTGCTTTCATTCTCTGTATGCAATTTCTCATGCAGACTTTTATCCACACCATCGAGCCCACCCCAACTTGCAGCTCTTCACACACACACACACACACACACACACACACACACACACACACACACACACACACACACACACACACACACACACACACACACACACACACACACACACACACACACACACACACACAAACAAACAAGCACCCACCCTCCACTTTCAGTTGGCCGATGTCCTGGACATCTGTCTTTCTGCGGTGAAAATGTGCCAGACTGGTTGAGCGCATCCCATCCCAGGGTCAGCAACATACAACTGTACAATATATCACAAACCTCTCTATTTTCTTCACTCTACGCTTTATCAGCAGTTGCTTTGTCTTAATTCATCATGTTCCACTGGTGTCTCCTCTCCTCCTGTTTTCTGTATCTCTGATTACAAATACAGCTCAGCTGGATCGACTTCATGTTCAACATCACAGCTTTTCCTCTTTGTTTTTGTAGCTCTGGCTTATTCTTTTTCACACTCTCTACACAGCTTTGCTCTTTGTTTTTATTCTATTGCACATTAATCCCTTTTGGTTTTCCATGTGTTTTTTGCCCTCTCGTTGTTTTCCCCTCTCCACCTGGCCTGGCTTCCATCTTGACTTATCTTGCTGTACTCCATCTCTCCCTCTCCCTCACCTTCTGTTCTGCCCTCTTGCCAGTAGAGCCCGAGGGTTAAAACATGGCGGCACCCACTAGTGTGGCGGGCTTGTGTGTGTGTGTGTGTGTGTGTGTGTGTGTGTGTGTGTGTGTGTGTGTGTGTGTAAGTGTGTGTGTGTGTCTGTGTTGGGGGTGGGGGTGCATGTGTGTGCATGTGTATGTCTACATAGACTTAAAGGAGTTACTTCATTACACATTGTGTGTTATCCCTGTGTCTGATTCTTAGAAAATGTCACATACCATATGACAGGTGCGAGTAGACCAGCTGTAAATTCTCCACATGGTGGAAAAGGTGCCTGTGAGTGTGCCTATGCTTGTATGAATAAATATGAGAATTTTCAACTGTGTTGGGAGTAAAACCTTGTCTACAAATGCTCAAACAATACCATCTGGCCCAAATGTACAGTACGGGCATGATGCTTTTAAGTCTTTTTTTTTTTTTATCTCACACATGCATAGAATACTGTACATATGAATCACATTTTAGTATCTCCACTTGTCAATAGATAAATGACCCCCCTCTTTCTTTGTCTGTAAGTAATATCAAGCTCACTACTATTTATGGCTAAAAACATTCAAGGGATTATTTCTGAAACGACCAGCTTTTGCAATGTATTTTTAGTTACTAAATTAAATGTTTACCTTGGAAAATTGATGAATGCAACATGTCAGTCAGTGGATAATCTTCTGTTGACCAAAATAATTGTGATAATGATGTATATTTTTTTTTTTTCGTTTGGTTTTCCATGATTGAGCAGGCCTAGTACATACACGAGAAGGTCCTCACTCGCATGCACAAGCATCTGCACAGTCCTGCCAAAGGAATTATGGCTATTTTACTCATTAAATATTGAAGTCTCAAATGCATCACTAGATTCAGATAAAAATACTGTTACTAAATATACTATGATCAAAATTTCGAAATTCTCCAAATCTCATTGACGAGGAATGAAAACCATTTCCATGCATTTATATTTCAAAGATAGATACTATGAAAAAAAATCCTTTTTAATTGTGGATGGTTGTTTATGCTTACTTTCTTGAAGTGACTTCCAAGTGTTGCATCGCAGAAGGAGATCAGAGCAGAATTATTCAGCATCACCATCATTATATCCTTTGATCTTAACCTCAAGTCATGCTGTGTTTGTACCTCAGAAGTGGAAAGTCAACACTACTGGTTTTACTTTTTTACTTCACTATTGACTGCAAATTTAGATTTCTTTCTCATTTAAAAGCCTGTCCATTTAATTTGTCCATACATTATTTTCATCTTCTATAGCTAGTTAATTATGTTTAAGGTTGTGGTTGGTGTGCATTGTGTCCCAACTGTCACGTGGCACGATGTTAGATCCACTTTTGACTTGTAATGTTTACAATCCTTTACAAGCCAAATTTTATCATCAGACAATTCAATTTCATTTTAACACCTAACCAATTTGTTTTGTTGCCCAAACCTAACCTAACTTGTTGAGCCTTTTCGTTATATTCATGATGGTAAAACCTGTTACAAGCCCTTGCTATGTCTCCTGCCTCCATATTAGGACCTTGGTGATGGCATTTAAGCAAATATTTACTCTTAATGTAAATATATGAATACATTCCTGCAGCCGGTGAGTGAATAATGGCATTAACACCAAAGGGCACCTTGTGTGTATTTCAGGAATAGCGCATGGGCTGTGTCAACATGTCAGTAACTAATGGACATAAGAACAGATTGATCATGCATGTGACTGGGAAAGAGTAAATGCAAACATGGCATGATAGGCCAGAGTATTTTCCCTCCTCTGTGCGTTAATTTGTTCACCAGTTGAAGCACCAGTTTCCCTTGCAGTACAGTGTAGTTAATTATGTGCTTCAGTGTTCTTTATTGACCATCAGTGGTCAATGTGTGCAACATTAACTTGCATCAAAATTCCCACTGGCATGCATATGAACTGTTTGATTATCTTATTTTAGAGCTTTTTAATGGTCATTGCTGTCATTCCAGGCGTGACAGTCATAAACAAGCAGACGCAATCAAACAGTCAGAGTAGCCACAACAATCTAGTCCCAATAAAAATCCATTATACTGCTTAATGGATCGGACATCGAAACAATATAACACAGCTGTTAAGACTGTCAGTAAATACAGTCTATACTGAATGAATGCCTGCCAAAGTTTCATTTTTACAGGTTAATGAACAAAAACAGATGTGCCTGTCTCCATAAACTTGTTCATACTTTAAGAAAAAAAAGACCTTATCCTGAACTCAAGAAAGAAGCCCACTCCCTGTGTTAAAACTGTAATGCTATTATTGATTAAATCTCAATAAAACAAGTGCTGACATGCAAACGCATCCACTTAAGTACCCTTTTTACCAAGTATACTCACATTCTCCCCCATGCACAGGCACAGGGACACACAGACACTAAAATTCTTCAGGCACATACTTACACTTCTCTGACGCACACACACTCTCACACATGCATGTCGTGATTAAAGACCAAGGCCATCTGGCACAGTAAAGCGAGAGAAGGGAAAGAGCCCTCACGGATGCTGATGCAAGCCTTGAGATGTGTCTTTTATATCCTTTCCTTCCTTGGTTCCCCATTTCCCCTCTCTCTCCCCATTTCCTTGTTTGTCCTTCTCTGATTGAACACCACATTAACGCCACATTATCCAGATTTCCTCCTGCTTTGGAGCAAATTTTAGAGATAACCTGTGTGCCCACCAGGTAGCATTTTTTTCAGCCAGCAGCACTGAGCAGATGCTTGGGGAGATTGTTGGTATCAGCTCAGTGCTGCTGCAACCAGACAAATGAAAATATGTGTGAAACACTTTCAGTTTAAATGCTATTCATAACTACAAACATTGGTGAAATCTGAATATGACACACAGAAAAAAGAAAGAAATAGGGCTGAATTGAAAAACTAAGCACATCAATTTTGTTTTTACGATGCTGTCAGTTATGACTCGATTTAATGTTGGTCTGAATGTGAAGTTGCAGAAAAAATATTCACAAATGTTTAAAATAATATTGCTATAGAGTGTAACTTCAAGGAGCAAGAGAAATGAGTCACGCAGAGACTGAAGTTGTGCCTGAAAAAATAGAGATAGTGTTCTTCCTCACTACACCTAATGGGGACTCTGTGCTAATAATTGACACAGATGACACACAAGAAAAATGTAATTGCTGTAAATATCGCCTACTTCTGCTATTCATTGCAAGCAATGTATTGATACTGTCACTGGTCATTAAAAGACAACCGCAGAATCAAATCAAATTAAAGCAGCAAGCAGCGATGAACGGGCCCTCGCACCCTTGTGCACATTCAGGCGTGCTGCCGTTTGAAGCGCTTGTATGACTTGCATGTAGATGTCTTCAGGCCTGGACATTTAGCGGATGACACCACCCACGAGTCTTTATGTCAAACCATTCAAAAGTTATTGCAGAAAATCGGAACTATCACATATCGACCAATCAGAAGAAGGGGCTTGACTAATTTGCACCAATTAAGGTGGAGGAGTCAACACTGAGTCTGATGACACCACCCACGACTCTGTATGTCATACCATTCAAAAGTTATGGCAGAAAATAGGATCTATCAAATATCGACCAATCAGAAAAAGGGGCGGGCTAATTCAGGCCAATGAAGGTCAAGTACTCAATACCGAGTCAGATGACACCACCCACATGTCTTTATCACAACCCGTTCAAAAGTTATGGCAGAGAATAGGGACTATCAAATATCGACCAATCAAAATTATGATTATGGTCAAGTACTCAAAACCGAGTCCGATGACACCACCCACAAGTCTTTTTTGTCATACCATTCAAAAGTTTTGCCAAAACAAAGGGACTATCAGATGAAGGGGGGGGGGGGGGGGGGGGGGGCGCGCTTTTTGGGGTCCATCGTCGCCACGGTAACGCTTTTGACTGAGAAAAGTAATGCGCATTGTCACAGGATCGAGACGCACATTTTGATGTATAACACACCTGGATGCATGTTACGGTTCGGGCCGCATTAACGGCCGGAGAAATGGCATAAATTGCGCCAAAATTACACGATTAATTAAAAATGGCCGACTTCCTGTTCATTTCGGCCATGGCGCCAAGGGACTTTTCTTTAAGTTGCGACATGATACAGGTGAGTACCGATTTTTGTGCATGTACGTCAAACCGTATTGTGGGGTTTGAGGCACAAAGTTTTCTAGGGGGCGCTGTTGAGCCATTAGGCCACGCCCATTAATGCAAACCATTAAATATCAAATTCTTCGCCAGGCCTGGCTTGCGTGCAAAATTTGGTGACTTTTGGGGCACGTTTAGGGGGGCAAAAAGGCCCTCATTTCGTCGGAAAAATAAAAATAACGAGAAAAAAAAAATCCTACAGATACAATAGGGCCTTCACACTGTCAGTGCTCGGGCCCTAATTATGCCAGACCAATTCAGGATGCAGCATGTTTTAATGCACCGATCTCTTGCTAATCACTATGAATGTTATGCTGAACACTTAGGCCCAATCCCAATTCTCCTTCACTCGCCCTTCTTTTCTCCACTCGCACTTCTTTTCTTCCCTAAGCCCTAAAAAAGAAGGGGGAGATTTTAGGGCACTTGAAATCTAGGGCACTTGGCCCAGGTGCCTGTCCCAATTCTCCCCCTACCCCTCGTTTTCATCCCTTCCCTGATCAGGAAGCTGAGAGCCAAAAGCTGTTTTAATTTCAGCTGTAGCGCTGTTAATATGGCACTTTATTAAGTTTTAATATTTTTTCAGGTATAATGGTAACCTTAAGATCCCTAACCGGGGCTCAGTTTATCCAAATAACGCCTGTTAAGAAATTTGACCCGATGTTTTCGGAGATGAGAAGAGCCGCCGGCCCCGGGGAGCAGCCTCAGCTCACAGCCCGAGAAGAGACGTGTCCGCCGGTCAGGCTGCTCCGTCAGCCCCGGGAGAGACACTCTCTCCCGGGACGCAGCTCTGTTGAGAATCACGCCGGCTGAAATAAATCATTTAGGAATATGTTGGTTTAATAGATGAAATCTAACAGTTGTAGCTACGCCTGTTAAGAAATTTGCTCCGAAATTTAGAGATTTCTGTCTGCCGGGTCCGGAGCTTGGGTCCGCGTTAAATCGACGCAGAGCCTACGGCGTAGGTTGCGTAACCTCCGCCGTAGGATCTGCGTTGGTGTAACGCGGAACCATAAATCCCTTTATTCTGGCGTGATCTTCCGCAACTTTATCTGAAAGTGTGTAAATTACCCAGATAACAGCTGGATTACTTTGTGGTTTCTGAAGACTATTATATCAGAAACATCCAAAACAAATCTGACGAGTCACAGGATTATTTCTCTCTATTTCTCTGAGACCAGTCTGCCTGTTTGCCTTCGGTCGCCGAGTCAAATCGACGCAGAGCCTCTTTTTTTCATACCCCCTCGCTCGCCAAGTCAGCATCTGAAATCCCTCGATTTGAAGGGGCTATTCTCAGCCCCTAGCCCTCGTTATGCCCCCTCCCCCTAGGTGAAAAGAGGAATTGGGACAACACTACCTTCACGGGAACGCGCAAAAGTTAGGGTTAGGGAAGAAAAGGAGGGCGAGGGGGAGTATTGGGACGCACCCTTAGTTAAATCCAAACATAGGACACTCGATCTGTCCCTGGGGGAAGAGAAGAGGATGTCATTTGCATGATAAATTACCTATACCTAACAAGCAGATACTTGTTTGGGGCTCCCAGGCTTCCTCACATGCCAGGATGATGTGAGAGAGTTTCTGGGTTAAGATATGCAGGCTCATTTCAGACTTTAAACTCAAGTCAATAATGATCTGTAATTAATGATGCAGTTTAATTTTGAAGTTAATCTGCAAGAGAAGTTAGGTTTGCTAAGATTTAAATGTTAAAGAAAAATAAAAGAAGGAAGAATGTTTGTGTATGTATATACTGTATATTAGTGTGTATAGTGGTTTGGTCTTGAGGGTGCACACTCAGTCCATACTGCTATTCCTTACCATCTGCCTTTGACTGAACATTATTCCTCTCTGTTAATGTTATGTTTGTTTTTTCCTTACCGGTAGCTATTTTCCTGGGCCTAAGATGTTGCGGCCAAGTCTGACCTAGTTAAATACCTTTAATTGCTGCTGATTGGAGTAAACCTATTTCAGTGAGGAGTGCAGGTGGAACACACCAAATAATGTTTTTCTTTCTTTACCACTCTTGTAAAATACGCCTAAAACGCCTATCCAGCAGCTGGTGGGGCCAGCACTCCATGAACCATGATGCACAGGATCAAGCCCGCATGAGGCTACCCGAAACTGCAATTCCCTCATGTGGAGGTGACCAGGTGGACTACGAGAATGACAGACGCCATCAGCCCTAGTAACCGAAGACACAATCTTAATTGAACAGATTTGCCTGGATAAAAAAAAAGCGCAAGACATGCCCTGAAAACTTTAACTTGCTCCGCCAGTGACTGAGTCCACGGATAATCCCAGAATGATTATGCCCCGTGGCGGGGACAGCATGCTCTTTTCCGTGCTTTTCACGAAACCCAAGTTGAGTAGGTGTCGTATGACAATACGCGTGTATCCTCTGGCTTTCTGCTCCGATCGTGCCAGCAGAAGCCAATTGTCCTAGTTGTAGACTAGGCTGTGCTGGCGGAGCTGAAACCAGAGCCGAGGATGTTTGGGGCCAGTCGGCCCAGCCGGGCAGGGGCGAGCCGGGGTTTCGACTGTTTTGGCATTTTAAACACCGAAGCCTGAGAGGCAGTTTGCGCAAAGGTTTGTCGCTGCGCAGGTGAGGTGGGAGCTGGGGACTTTCGAGGGTCCTTTTGGCTTCACAGCATCAGGTCCAACACAAAGCCAAAAATTCCCTCCAGGACAATGGGCATGTCCAGAATGTCGTCCCTCTCCCTGTCTGACAGATTGACGAGGTTGAGCCACTCCTGCAGAACCATATTCCCCAGCACCTTTCCTGTGGCCTGGACCGAACAGCGTTGGACACGGAGACACATGTCGATGATTACCAGAATCTCTTCCCACGTGGCTGGGTCCTGTGTTTGCACAAAATCCTCACATAACTCCGCCTGATTAGCTGCGAGCAAGAAGAGGACATTGAGCGTTCTGGCCGAAAGCGCCACCGCTTTGTACGCCTTTTCAGTCAGGGCTGACTGAAAATGGTTAGACTTTGACGGCAGACTGGGGCTCCTTGAGGACACTGTTGACAACCGGCTGTCTTGAAGGTGCGCAACAACAAGTGGCTCCATTGGAGGCATGCGGAGCTGACCCAGGCTCTCCATCGTCTCGCAGTCGAGGGATGAGGCCCCGGGAACCGGGCTCCTGCAACTGTGAGGGTGGTCTCTCCATGAGCCCGCCACCTCATCCAGCAGATCTGAGAAAACGGGGAGAAGTTGCTTTGTCGCACTCTTGCCCAAGGGCAATTTCTTCCCTTTGTAGCAGGCTCTGGTGGTCTCAGCTACGACAGCAGGCCAGGGGATGGCCAACCGGGCAGCAGCGCGTTTGCAAATGTCGAGCATGTCCGAGCTGGGGAGGGGAGATGCTGCTCTCATCTCCATCCCGAGAGGCAACGGATACTGCGGGCTGTGCAGCCCAGGCCGGAGTAATGAAGAGGTCGTCCTCATCTTCATCCTCTGACATGAGGAGTTCTGACGAGCCCTCTTCATCGTCCCCATAGTTTAGTTCCAGGACATCTTCCTCCTGCAAGGGGGCCGCGGCTAGGTCGAGCTGTGAGCCCCAGCTGGCGCTAACCTCCACCGCAACAACCTCCCTCTCCTCTCCATCTTTGACGGAGGCGCCGCCGTGGGGGAGATAGGGGTCATGTCCAGACAGGGTAGCCTAGCCATCTAGCAGTCTAGAGCGAACACTCTTAATGGTAAACACGTCGATAGCTAGCCGGGCGTGTTTTAGCCCCAGGCAATTTGAGCAGACCTGGTGTGGACCTTTGCTCGATATCTTCTTCCCAGAGCGACAGGGACAGTCTCTGTGCCCTCTGGTGTGAGGTTTTTTTGCCTCTATGGCACGTGAGCTAGTGTGCAGGCAGGGAGTTGAGGCAGTTAGCTGGTTTGCTAACTGTGAAAGGTCGAGAAATTAGCTGGTGTGCTTACACTTGGTACTCAAAAAGCCGTGGTGAGCCGTTGAGGACAGTGCCAACCAAGTTGTGGAGGGTGAGGAAGCTGGATTCAAATCCTTTCTTACTTCCCAAATTAGGCTCTTTTTTTTAGATCAATGACACGCCCGGCATCAGTTCTGATATACTATAGAGAGATTTTCAAGGCCTATCTCCGCGGTCAGATTATTTCCTTCGTTTCACATCTCAAGGAATCAGAACAAATTAAAATGAAAGAAATATCATCTGAGATCCCAAATTTGGACAGCCAGTATGCAGAAAATCCATCAACGACTTTACATAAGAAATGGCTTTTCTTGCAATCACAATATGACATACTATCTTACAGCAAAGTTGAGAGGCAACTACTGCATACTAGATAACGTTTCTTCGAACAGGGAGTTAAAGCAGACAAATTCCTTGCATATCAGGCTCGCACAACTAGTGCGTCCAGACTAATCCCTAGTATAAAATCCCCCACAGGTGAAACCAAAACTGATCCCACAGAGATCTGTAAGGTTTTTGTTTTTTTTACTTTTATTCATTACTCCTCTGAGTCCTCTCCACATGACTGGGACAGTTTTGGGCACTTGGATGACCTTACATTCTTTCAACTCAACTTGGACAGCTCTAGTGATATGGGTGCACCACTGACCGCAGCAGAGATAACAGAAGCCATTGAGTCCCTGCAAACTGGTAAATCTCTAGGCCCTGACAGGTATACAGTAATCCCTCGTTTTTCGCGGGGGTTACGTTCCAAAAAGAACCTGTGATAGGGGAAATCCACGAAGTAGCAAGCTTTTTTTTTTTTTTTTTTTTACAATTATTATATAAGGCTTAAAATTGCGGAGATCACTACCACCCCACTGCGACCCGAGTAATTGGGAGAAAATGAAAAATGGTTATGAAAAAAAATAAAATAAGTACAGTAGGATAAATTGTGACTGGAGACTGTTTAGCCAATCAGAATGCAGACCACGATGCACAATGAAAATCCGTGAAGCAGTGTAACCGTGAAAGGTGAACCGCGTTATTGGGATTACTGTACTACAGAGTTTTAATAAACTTTTGCCGACTTGCTCACTCCAATCCTGATAAGAGTGTTCAACGACGCCTTCCAGAAAGGCCAACTCCCACCCACCTTGACGGAGGCCTCAATCTCTCTCTAGTTAAAGAACAATAAAGATCCACTGTTGTGTGGCAATTATGGACCCATATCCTTGTTAAATGTAGATTTTTAAATAAGGGCTAAGGTTCTTGCCACTTGTCTCCAGAGACAACTTATACCTGAACTTATTCACCCGGACCAATCTGACTTTATTCCGGGTAGACATTGCTTTTTTAACACCAGACAGTTATTTAATATTATTTACAACACTACTACAGACACCCCCGAAATTGTTCTTTCTTCAGACGCCGGAAAAGTGTTTGACCGGGTGGAATGATGGAATGGAGGTATATGTTCTATGTTCTAAACAGGTTTGGTTTCAGTGCTAATTTTATTTCCTGGATTCTATTACTCTACTCATCCCTGGTTGCTTCAGTTAATGTTAACGGAATTAGATCCAAATCATTTCCGTTCTCGCGGGGCAATAGAGAAGGCTGCCCTTTGTCTCCTTCTCTATTTGTGCTCGCTGTGAAACCATTGGCGATCTGGCTCCGTAACGAAGATTGGTCTAAGGGTATGGAGCACCAAGGATCAATCCACAAGGTGTTGTTATATGCAGACGACCTTCTGCTTTATATTTCGGACCCCTCAAATTAGGGGTGGGCGGTACACCGGTGTCATAGTCATCACCGGTGTAACACTGCGCCACGACATGGATTTTGCAATACCGTCAATACCGTAATAAATCAATTATAAAATAATAAGCCTAAATAAGGCATTAAAAACGTCGGTGATATGCAAGGTTTGCTGCCGTGTTGTGACAGCAAGAGGTGGAAACACAAGCAACCTGTTTCATCACTTAAAAAACACGCACGCCCGTGAATATGAAGAGGCAACCCGGGCCAAAACGAGCGCAAGTGGGACCAGCAGCTGCTGCTGGGACCGCTGCTCCGCTGCTGCTGCTGAGCAACACCAGCGGAGCAGCGGTCCCAAGACTAAACAGCTTTCACTGCAGGCATCGTTTATGCTGCTACACCTTACGACAAGAGTAGTAAGAAATGCAGGGCTTAAAGTATTCCGGCACTGTGCCGGATCTCCGGCGTACAGAGTTTTTTTTCTCGGCGTGCGAGTTTGAGTGCTTTAAGAAAAAAAAAAAAAAAAGGTTTGAGAGGAAAAAATTTGAGTCAACCGAGTTCGTCTACCAATGGAATGAGAGGAAAGCAGCTCTGGCGCTCAACCAAACTAACACTAGCCAATCAGAAGTAGAGCTGGGCGGGTCTTTGACGGCAGCGGAGCGCAGAGCGCTGTTTCAACCTGCTGGAATACGAATCACAGACTTCAAGATGGAAAAAAAATAATGAATGTCGGTTTAAAAGAATCTTTTTGCCCAGAAGAAAAAAAGAGTGACAAAAAAATACCCATAACCATGTTCTTCTCTCAAAAAAACACACCTGTACCGCGGGCTTTAGAAGAAAAAGGCGCTACAGCGCGAGTCGGGATGCAGCGGCTCAGAACAGCAGTGAAATACATGCGAGGCGGTGCTGAACTCCGCAATTTGAAGCTTTGTATAATAATTATAAAAAAAAAGGGTTGCTACTATGTGAATATCACTTATCACGGGTTCTTTTTGGAACGTAACCCCCTTGAAAAACAAGGGATTACTGTATATGAATACTCATGGCATAAACCTGTCAAGTTTTGGATTTAAAATTAAGGGAAAATTTCCACCACCCGCTGTCCAACCAGCCCAACCGAGGTCCAGTATTACATTTTAAGACAGGTTTACAAAATATTTAAAATATAATATAATAAAAATAAATATATATATATATATATATATATATATATATATATATATATATATATATATATATATATATATATATATATATGTGTAAGATCTTTAGGTTTTTTGCCAAATAAATATGTTGAGAATGCATAATACTCTCCCATGTCTCTTTTTGATAAGGAAACTACCATTTACTTATTATATTATAAAAATATTAACCTTATTCACATAAAAAGGGACAGGACAGGCTAATCCTCCCAAAACGTACCAAAAAATACTGTGATATTATACCGTCACCGTTCAAAAGATGAAAAATACCGTGATATTAATTTTAGGTCATATCGCCCACCCCTACCTCAAATTCTCTTCCTGTAATTTTGAACATTTTAGAGATATTTAAGATCTCTGGTTGCAACTCAAACTTCAAAAGAGCAAATATTTTCTAATTAATGATATAGTCGATGCTCTTCCTCCCAAATTTTCTTCCTTTTAAGAAAACTTGCATCCCTTAGTTGACCGTTGTAAAGAAGACTTGGAAGACTCCTCCCTTCCCCTCTCCCTGTCAACATGATTAAAATGGTTACACTACCGCGACTTCTATATATCTTTCAGCAAATTCCAATATTTATACATAAACCGTTTTTTCTCACCATTGACAAGCTAATCAACTCATTCCTGTGGTGCAATAAAAGGGCTTGTGTGAGGAAGGAGATTCTCAAACTCCCTAAGGCTGAGGGTGACCTGGCCCTACCAAACTTCCGTCAATATTACTGGGCATGTAATATTAATAAAATCATTTTTTGGAACTCCAAATTTGGTCAAGGCGAACTGCCTCAATGGGCCCAAATGGAGATATCCTCGTCTAACCTCTCGCTGTGGTCGGTGGTGTGCTCCCAATTACCCATACTGCTCAGGGTCTCCACAAACCCAATAGTGACTAACACTTTGAAAATGTGGAGTCAGTTCAGGAAGCATTTTGGGTTACATATCCTATCAGGTCTTGCCCCCATTTACCGAAATCATAGTTTCCTCCCCTCCTGCTCGGACTCAACATTTCGTGTCTGGCATGAGAGGTGGCTGCAGTCCATCAGTAACCTTTACATTGATGGGATTTTTCCCCGATTTACTGACTTAGCTGTCAAATTTCGTTTCCATTGGTTTCATTATTTTCAGATTACACATTTTGTTCAAAAACAAGACCCTCAATTCCCTAACCAGCCCCCAAACTCTAGCTTAGACTTGTTTCTTTCTCTGGAGACAGACTCTAAGAGATTAATCTCTATATATTATAAAACCTCTGCGGTGAATCCAACCCAGCTGGACGCCCTTCGAGCTGTGTGGAGTCAGGACCTTGGGACTGATATTGCTGATCAATGGGAGCGTATGGTTGGTCCGGTACACATCTTCTATATGTGCTAGACACTGTTTACTTCAGTGTAAGATCCTGCATTGGAGCCACTCTACCAATGCAAAATTAGCAAAGATTTACCCAGACAGATCTGACTCCTGTAACAGATATAAATAATCACCAGCAGACTACATACATATGTTCTGGTCATGTTCTAAACATTTTTTGTTCTGGTTATTGTTTAGTTATTTAACACACTTGGGAGGGTCCTTGGCAGCGCAGTCGATCCCGACCCCCCCCACTGCCCTCTTTGGAGTCCTGTGAAACACCCACATGCCCAAAACTTCTAAACGAGTCATAGCTTTTAAAACTCTACTTGCTAAAAGGCTCATCCTTCTCAAATGGATACATCCACTCCCTCCTACGCATAATAGATGGATACATTAAATTTTATAATTGCATCAAACTTGAAAGGATTAGATTCTCTCATCAAGGTTCCTTTTTAAAAATCAAAATAAAGAGTGGGTCAGTTGGATACTAAGCTATGTTTATGCGTGTCCTATATGGCTGTGGTGAGCATTTGGTATGGTTTCCTCGAACACTGCCAAGTGTTAAACCTTCTTTTTTCTCCCGGTGCCTGCTGTCGACTCCAACTGTGCCATGCAGCTGTCTCACCTCAGTATCAATGCAGAGGGAACGATAACATGTCAAGAAATTACATTTTTCAATGGCACAATTTAGAAGGGCGTATGTGCAAAAAGTAAGCAACAAAGGACTGAAAGTAGAGTGTGGTTTGATGAATATTTGAATGATAACTCTTAGGAGATTCAAAGGTATGTCAGAAATGCTCATTCCACACTTTCTCTCTCCTGGGCTCGGTTTTTGTCTGTATCTTCTTGAGACTATTTCTCTTTCCCTGTAAAGAACTCAGCTATGCAGATACGCCTGAGTAAGTGTGACTACAGCAGAAGAATATGCATCTCTAAACATTTCTCAGCACTATCTCTCCTGTCCGTCTCATTCCCTGCTGCTTATCTTGTACACACAGTAACACTTTTCACTTTTCCCCTGAATATTCGTCCTCATGATATCATGTATGAGAGTGAACTTGCGCTGCATAAAAATATTCAACAGAAAAATTGCTGGGGTGAAACATTTTAAGTTAAAAATCAGGACAAAATAACAGCAGAAAAAAAAATGCTATCTTGTGAGTTTTTATTGCTGAATAGCTGCATGAACTGTCATTCCATTAGACTGTACTCATGGTAGGTTTTTTTTGTTCGTTTGTTTATGATTGAAAACAGGCTGAGATACCTGCTATCTCTCAAGCCGATAAAATCAGATGGCCTATTTGATGTGGTGATACAGGCTGATATAACACTTTGGCCCATGTTTGACAGCTAATCAATATCCATCACTTAAGCAAATTTAATTGCACGTTTACCTTTTGTTCACACTTATTAGTTTTTTTTGATGACATATACAGTGGAGTAAAAAGTAGAGTTGTCCCGATCCGATCACGTGATCGAAAATCGGGGCCGATCACGTGATTGCAGACTCGATCCGGACTCGGACGTTATGAGCCGATCAGGAATCGGATATATATATATATATATCAGGGTTTCCGTTGTCCGGTAATTGTAAAATATGCCGAAGTCCGGTATTTTATAATCTCTCCGGTCAATATGTCCGGTGAAAATACTCACTGGCGCCGCCATCCACGTGTGCGTTGATTCATGGTTCCGCGTCGCACCGACGCAGAGTCTACAGCGTAGGGTTCGCGGCGACGCGCACCCTACGCCAGACCCTCTGGCGTAGGCTCTGCGTTGGTGTGACGCAGAACCATAATTCCGGCTTAAAAGTAAACAACATGCGCCCAAGTACCCGTGCATGACAGGCAGACACACACGGGGAGAAGAGACAATTTCTTTAATTTTTTATTTTTTTTAAAACTTTATCCTTATGAACGCAATTGTTATATACGGTAGTCCAACTTTCCTTATTTTAATCAGAACACTTTCTTTTTTCCTCTTCGGCGTGGAGTAGTGGGCTTGGAGCGGCAGCCATCGGTTAGTTTTTTCTTTTTAGATCCGAGGCTTTGCGTAGATGGTGGCTTCCGCAACTTTCAGGCGCCTTTTCTGCGCAAGCAAGCTTTATAGATGAGGCCCCAGGACTGAAGCGGAGCTGCGGCGCCGACATTATGGTTCCGCGTCGCGGAAGGCTCTGCGTTGGTGTGACGCAGGACCATAAATCAACGCACACGTGGAGTAGTGGGTTCGGAGCGGCAGCCATACACCGCATGCGCGCAGAGCACGCCTGTTTGTATTGAAGCTGAAGCAGCCCTATGCTAAAAAAAAAAAAAAAAAAGAAAAAGAAAAGAAAATTTTTTTATACTGACTTAAGAATGTTCAAGCTGCCTACCTCCTATGTGCTCAGTTTACAGTACACATGTTAAAATATAATAAAAGGGTCATCCTGCATAATTTTCTTTTCTCTTCTTCATTTTTTATTGTTTTATAAAAGTATCGGATCGGGACTCGGTATCGGCAAGTCCTCAAAATCAAAGGACTCGGACTCGGGGGCAAAAAAACATGATCGGGACATCCCTAGTAAAAAGGTATGTAGTCAGACACTAGTGGTGCAAGTTATCTCACTTAAAAAGATAAGAGAGGCCTGTAATTTTCATCATAGGTATATCTCAACTATGAGAGAAAAAATGAAAAAAAAAAAAAAATCCAGAAAATCACGTTGTGGGATTTTTAAAGAATGTAGCAGTATATGCAAATTATAGTGGAAAATAAGTATTTGGTCAATAACAAAAGTTAATCTCAATACTTTGTTATATACCCTTTGTTTGCAATGACAGATCAAAGGTTTTCAGTAAGGTTTTCACACACTGTTGCTGGTATTTTGACCCATTCCTCCATGCAGATCTCCTCTAGAGCAGACAACACAGACTTTCAACTCCCTCAAAGATTTTCTATGGTGTTGAGATCTGGAGACTGGCTAGGCCACTCCAGGACCTTGAAATGTTTCTTACGAAGCCACTCCTTCGTTGCCCGGGCGATGTGTTTGGGATCATCGTCATGCTGAAAGACCCAGCCAAGTTTCATCTTCAATGCCCTTGCTGATGGAAGGAGGTTTTCACATAAAATCTCACGATACATGGCCCCATTCATTTTTTTCCCTTACACAGATCAGTTGTCCTGGTCCCTTTTGCAGAAAAACATCCCCAAAGCATGATGTTTCCACCCAATGCTTCACAGTAGGTATGGTGTTCATTGGATGCAACTCAGCTTTCTTTCTCCTCCAAACACAAGTTGTGTTTCTACCAAAAAGTTATATTTTGGTTTCATCTGACCATATAACATTCTCCCAAATCCTCTTCTGCATCATCCAAATCAGGGGTGCCCAATCTTGGTCCTCGAGAGCCCCTATCCAGCATGTTTTAGATGTTTCCCTCCTTAAGCACACCGTGATAAAAGTAGCTGTTTCAACAACAGAACTGCCCAGACCTTTATGACAAGCTAATGATGACCACTAATTAGAATCAGGTGTGAGGAAGCAGGGAAACATCTAAAACATGCTGGATAGGAGCTCTCAAGGTCCAGGATTGGGCACCCCTGATCCAAATGCTCTCTAGCAAACTTCAGACGGGCCTGGACATGTACTGGCTTAAGCAGGGGGACATGTCCGGCACTGCAGGATTTGAGTCCCTGGCGGCGTAGTGTGTTACTGATGGTAGAGTTTGTTACTTTGGTCCCAGCTCTCTGTAGGTCATTCATTAGCTCCCCCCGTGTGGTTCTGGGACTTTTACTCACTGTTCTTGTGATCATTTTTACCCCACGGGGTGAGATCTTGTGTGGAGCCCCAGATCGAGGGAGATTATTAGTGGTCTTGTATGTCTTCCATTTTCTAATAATTGCTCCCACAGTTGATTTCTTCACACCAAGCTGCTTACATATTGCGGATTCAGTCTTCCCAGCCTGGTGCAGGTCTACAATTTAGTTTCTCACATCCTTTGACAGCTCTTTGGTCTTGGCCATAGAGGAGTTTGGAGTGTGACTGTTTGAGGTTGTGGACAGGTGTATTTTATACTGATAACGAGTTGATAACAGTTGCCATTAATACAGGTAATGGGTGGGGGACAGAGGAGTCTCTTAAAGAAGAACTTACAGGTCTCTGAAATCTTGCTTGTTTTTAGGTGACCAAATACTTATTTTACTGAGGAATTTACCAATTAATTTAGTAAAAATCCTACAATGTGATTTCCTGGATTCTTTCCCCCCATTCTGTCTCTCATAGTTGAAGTGCACCAATGATGAAAATTACAGGCCTCTCATCTTTTTAAGTGGGAGAACTTGCACAATTGGTGGCTGACTAAATACTTTTTTGCCGCACTGTAATAACTTCATCCATTAATTGATCTGAATGGGACTGAGATTTATGTTATTTAAACCACGTGCAGAGTCTTCTATTTGAAGTTTAAATATGGTAACATTTACATACGCTGATTTGTGTTTTACATGAAAGAAACCTTGATTGTGGTGTAAAACACCTTTAAAGAATTCATAGTATTTTATTGTGTAAAAGAGCTCATTTGTCCTTGACAAGCAACCCCCAATGACAGATAATTTATTATCAGAGTCATGCGCTCGCATTAGGCTTTGACTGCAACAAGTTTGAGTGAGTGATCATGTCTAAAATTTGTTTTAATTTTAGTGACTAAAATTATAGATTCTGAAAAAACAAAAATTTATTATGACATGAATCTGAAATATCTGCCACATGTACTGACTGGTCCGCTATAACAAGCATGCACAGTTACTTTGCATAGGCCAAGAGCAATTATTTATTGCCTCTTCTGCCAATCAGCTGGACACATACCTCAAAGTCGTTAAGTAGGGAGAAGGGGCTGAGCATTTTGATAGTATATTTCCAAAATTAATATTGCTCTTGTTAACTTTCCAGGAATATGTTCTCCATATTTAACAAGCTCTTCAGGTCAGTCAAATTTGATTTTCCACTCATTGTCCACCTGCAGACAGCAACATTCATTTCTGGTGGAGAATCAGGCCCCAGCAATTCCCTTTTCAAATATACGAGTGACCCTCACTTAAATTATTCATAAACTCCATGTTTGTGCCAATGACTGTTGTCATTTTTTATTTGTGTGACTTCCTTTAGTTGACAACGCTAACAGACCAGTTGGGTTTTCGGAAGGTACATGAAAGAAGTCCTGTATCTGTTTTTCAAACCGGTTTAATTTGTTTGCATCCAAGCTTGTTAATATCTGAAGTATGGATATAAGTGAAATTAAAGCTGCAAGCAGCGATGAACGGGCCCTCGCACCCTTGTGCACGTTCAGGCGTGCTGCAGTAGAAGTGCTTGTATGACTTGCATGTAGATGTCTTCAGGCCTGGACATTTAGCGGATGACACCACCCACGACTCTCTATATCAAAACATTCAAAAGTTATGGCAGAAAGTAGGGACTATCAGATATCGACCAATCAGAAGAAGGGGTGGGGCTAATTCATGCCAATGAAGGTCAAGTACTCAAAACCAAGTCCGATGACACCACCCACGAGTCTTTATGTCAAAGCATTCAAAAGTTATTGCAGAAAGTAGGAACTATCAAATATTGACCAATCAGAAGAAGGGGCGGGGCATAATTCATGCCAATGAAGGTCAAGTACTCAAAACCAAGTCCGATGACACCACCCACGACTCTCTATATCAGGGGTCACCAATCCTGATCCTCGAGGGCCGGTGTCCCTGCAGGTTTTAGATGTTTCCCTGCTTCAATGCACCATGATATAAGTGACAGTGTCATTAACAGAATTGTGCAGCCCTGGATGACAAGCTGATGATGAGGATTAATTACAATCAGGTGTGTTAAAGCAGGGAAACATCTAAAACATGCAGGTCACCGGCCCTCAAGGACCAGGATTGGTGACCCCTGCTCTATATCAAACCATTCAAAAGTTATGGCAGAAAGTAGGGACTATCAGATATCGACCAATCAGAAGAAGGGGCGGGGGTAATTTGCACCATTTATGTTCAAGGACTCAAAACCGCGTCCAATGACACCACCCACAAGCAGATGCTGTTCTTCTGATTGGTTGTCCCTATTTCCTGTTATAACTTTTGAATGGTTTGACATAGAGAGTTGTGGGTGGTGTCATCGAACTCGGTTTTTAGTACTTGACCTTCATTGGTGCAAATTAGCCCTGCCCCTTCTTCTGATTGGTCGATATTTCATAGTTCCTATTTTCTGCAGTAACTTTTGAATGGTTTGACATAAAGACTCGTGGGTGGTGTCATCGGACATGGTTTTGAGTCCTTGGCCATAATTGGTGCAAATTAGCCCCGCCACTTCTTCTGATTGGTCAATATTTCATAGTCCCTATTTTTTGCCATAACTTTTGAATGGTTTGACATAGAAAGTCGTGGGTGGTGTAATTTCTGATGCTTATGGGGGGCGGTGGCCATGAGTGCGAGGGCCCGTTCATCGCTGCTTGCAGCTTTAATTTGTCTTATATTGCTAAATAAATAAACTAAAACTAAAACTACAGCAGACCTGTAGGGGAGAGCAAAAAGCAGAGAAGAGCGAGAGAGAGGGGGGCCTTGCTCTTTTATAGCGGGGCCCAGAAAGTCGATGTGGCCCTTCCTGCAGTTTGGGATCTGTGCCCAATCAGAGCGTTGTTCTTTATCACTGCAGGGCCTGATGCAAATTCTGTTTGCTTTGTGTCCATGGGGGATTTCCTTTGTTCCAAACCATGTGGTCAGGTGTCGTAAACCCGAGGCTGGTCTCAACCTGACTGTTCAAGGATCACACATTTCACATGAGTTCATAATCACATGAGTTCATCATCACATAGGACGGTGGCCCAACATCGGGATCGGCAGATACTGCTTTTGGAGATCGGTGATCGGCCCTCAAAATCCTGATCGGTGCATCTCTATGCATAACAAGCATTATTAAGGTAATTAAGCTTTGTTATTAAGCCGAAACAAACCAGCCCCCTTAATTAAGAGAGAATGTAATATTTTTCACAGGAGAAATTAAAGGAAAAAATAGTAATCATTCTGTTGGTGATGTAGAATACAAAACTGCACTGGATGAGGAAAAGCATCTCAAAGAAAGGCAGACAAATGATCTGGCGATGAAAACTGGGCCAAAAACTGTTCAATTATTGGTTACTACTTTGACATTAATGCCCCTTAATGTTATCAACAAATACATGTTTTACTTTCCTTTTTACAATTATGACTGGGTAATGAGAGCAAAGGAGTACAGAGATCAACTACATTGTACTACCTGAAGCAAGTTTCAAGATTCTTTGTCATTGAGCCAGCATCTCGACACAACAGAATTTAATTCCAGTATAGCCAAAGAGAACAAAGAAAAAACCAAATGCACAACATAGGACATGGGTAGACAGCTGCCTGAGGCTGCATGCATGGGTAGGTGCTGACCTGCAATTCCTTCTTCCTGTCACATTTCTGAATGACGTTGTATCACATAACTGTATCTGTATGTCAGAAGAGTGTAGTAGAGTTACATATACTTACAAAATCTATCATATAAGGTTTAGGGAACATGAGACAAAGTGTGGAGCAAAACTGACTCCTATCACCATGGTAATGCATTGGTCTACTGCCCCAGTTGCTGCTAACATCAACTGGTGCTCATTACTTTACATGTTTTGCATTTACACCTTTTCTTTTTCCACAAATGCTTCACATAGCACTTTCCATGCAATCAATTTCTGAAAATGGAGATTCCTTTGAACTCTAAAGATGTGCATTCTGCTTTCTTCCTTTCAGTCAGAATATTCCTATCTTTCAGAATATATAGGACGGTTACATGAATGAGATGTATTTTCCCCATGAATAATCTGTTGTTGACAGGATTTGAAATTATGAAAGCCAAGGGATCAGTAGACTTCACCTAACTCTCTGCCACTGTGCATGTCTCTTTGTAAAAGGGCAACTATTCTTTGAAATGTGTTTCATTTCATCCAGGTTTAAAGCAGCATTCACAGTTTTCTAATTATTTCTGCCATCTTTCACAGAGATTACTTAAAAGCTCAGAGTTTAAATTCATCCAGTAAAGCACATAAATCAAAAGTATGCCTCCATACAAAGAACAGGGATTTTGTACTCTCATCAGTAAAATATTGTAACACTGTTGTCTCAGTAAGGTCAAGCCCAAACCCACTCTTTCTGCACAGCCTTTCCCTCTGATGCCATTTGATAATTATTCCCTTAGCAAAGTACTGATTGAAGTTAAGCAGTTCAGAGAACAATTTATCAGCAACAAAAACAATGGCCTTTTTTACACTTAAAGCTTTTTTTGTTTTTAAATTATATTTTCAGTCTTTTGTTAGTTTATGACAAAAGGGTAACCCAACTTAAAGTGAGTCATAATTGATTAATGCAAAATAACACTGTGGGCTTTGATGCAAGCAGAGATGAATGGAAAAGGAGTAAAAGTAGACCTTTATAAACTGACAGCAGCATACATGACCTATACTTTATAAGTGCATATTAATAAAGATAGATACAAAATTTGAGAAATTTCAGCATGTAGAAGGTAAACAAACATGAACGTAGACACCCATGGGACTTGCAACTATTCCACCACAATCATTTATATATTTATTTAACTGAAACTGGAAGAGAAAGGCAGATAAGAGAGAGAGAAAGAGAGAGGGAGAGCACTAAAGAGGATTAATGGCAACTCCTATTGCTAAGTTGCTCTTTTATCTCTCTATTGTTGCTTTCAGGGAAGCACAATACGCACAGACACATGACGCACGTGTGCAAGAGGACACATCCACTTACACACACCTGTCAAAAGAGACCATTGAGGAAGGTAAGTGAGTTGGCTGCTGCCAAAATGGCTGCCTTTTGTTTACAAATCTCATTATCCTCTTCAGTTGACGGTGGGTGTGATGAGTAATTACTCCACCAGTGTACAAGGCACACGGCTGGTGTAAAATTCACACTCTAGTAGAATGGATAATAGCTCTTGGTAAATACACCCCACTAGGCTGTGACGAGGCCGTTGCTCACAATTGAGAGTAATATGGGTGCAAGGATCCAATATGTGAATTCAAACGGCATATGTTGAGAGTAATTGCTGAATTGTGCCACCAAATTAAATGGATAAATGACCACCATGTATATGTACTTTTTGGTTTGTACATAGAGATTGACTAAAATGTTTTTTTTTTATTTTGTTAAGAAAATAAATCAATAAAATAGATTTAAACTTAAAGATCATCCTTTAATTCAGCCCATTTTTTAGCATGGACTGTACCCACCAGGAATTGACCTTATAACACTGACTGCGCTTGATCTTGAAAAATACACTGAGAAAATACTCAAAGTGATGTAAACATGTCAAACTCTCTCTCTACCCTGAAAGCTAACAAAATGTACAAGGTGGAATTAAAGGTAGGTAAAAGATGACGTGTCACAGGTTAGGATGTGTTTTTAAATTCAGAAGATACAAAAATCAAAAAGAGTGTGACAGTCAATGATTGTTTGTCATCAGTGTAAGTCTCTTCTCTTTTCACTTAACACAACTTCACTAGGTGAAATCATCAGCTATGTCATGGCTTATCCTACCACTGCTATGCCGATGACACACAGCTCTTCCTTTCCTTCCCACCTGACTACACTACCGTCTATGCGAATATCGGCCTTTCTTTCTGATATCTCTGCATGGATGAAGTCCAAGACTAAGCTTATTGTCTGTCTAGCCAGTCACTCCCTACGTACAGTACTCAGATAAGTGTGGAGCAGGATTCCACCACACTTGTGCTCACATCTTCTGCCAGGAATCTTGGTGTCATATTTGACAGCCAGATGACCTTTAAAAGCCATGTTGCCTCGGTTTCCCGGTCTTGGCAATTCGCTCTATACAACATCAGGAAAATCAGACCCTACCTGTCAGATCATAGGACACAGGTCTTGGTTCAGGCTCTGGTCATGTCACGCGTTGACTACTGTAATTCCTTGTTGGTCGGCCTTCCTGCGTGCTCAGTTAAACCTCTGCAGATGATCCAGAATGCAGCAGCACGTCTGGTCTTCAAAAAACCAAGAAAGCGCATGTCACTCCGCTGCTAATCTCACTGCACTGGGTTCCAGTTGCAGCGCGCATCAAGTTCCATTACTCTGCTTCTGGCTTACCAAACAGTTACCCAAATGGCTCCTGCCTACCTTCACTCCCTCATCCAGAGCTACACTCCCTCTCGACAGCTCCGCTTAGCCATTGAGAGACGCCTGGTGCTTCCACCACAACGTGGCGTAAAATCAGTAGCTAGACTCTTCTCCTCCATTGTTCCCTGATGGTGGAACTACCTACCAAACTCTGTCTGATCTGCAGGGTCTGGACCTACTTTTAAGAGCAAGCTAAAGATTCAGCTCTTTAAGGAGCACTTCTGCATTTAACTGAATTAGTTAGAAGATTTGCCAGCTCTTTGCATGACTCAGCACTGAGTAAGCTGCATGCAGACAAGATGTTTGTGTGATGGTGTCTTTTAAGACGGAGCTTTCTTATATAAAAGGACCGTTGTGAGTGGTTTGAAGGGAACACAAAAAAAAATAAAACAATTCTAGCACTGGCATGGCAGCACCTCTGTCCAACTGGACTCACAGCAGTCTGACCAGCACTTATCCATGCTGTACCCTCCTATGTGATTTCTAGCTTGTGTTGTTCTCTCGGATGTCGGTTGTCACTTTGGATAAAAGCGTCTGCTAAATGACAGTAGTAGTCTAAATGATGTTGCCATACAGTCAAGTCGTATTTATACTTCCAGAGAATCCCAATAACATTTTCCTCTCTCAATGTTTCAAAGTGCCCTATAATTCAATGCCTTATGTAATATAAAATATAACACTTTTTATTTCTTCAGAAAATCTATCTTTGTTGAAATGTAAAACATTGATGTTAAAAGATTAAAAAGATTTGTTTAATTTTCAAGTTTGTTCAATATTAGAAAATCTGATCTGGTTAGTTTGTTTCGTGTAGTTTTTCTTCTGAAATATTAGATAGATAGATATATGTTTATTGTCCCCGTGGGGAAATTTTCAAGAAATGTAATTAAACAAGTACGTTTCAATGGGAATTAATCCAGCAAAGACTTTCATGCCATCAGAGGAAAATCCTATTTAGGGCCCGAGCACTGACAGTGCGAAGGCCCTATTGTGTCTGTAGGAGTTTTTTTTTTTTTTTGTTATCCTCGTTTTTCATTCAACGAAATGAGGGCTTTTTTGCCCCCCTAAATGTGGCCCAAAAGTCACCAAATTTTGCACTCAAAAAATAATATTTAATGGTTTGCATTAATGGGGGTGGCCTAATGGCTCAACAGCGCCCCCTAGAAAACTTCGCGCCTCAAGCCCTACAATAAGGTTTGACGTATATGCACGAAAATCGGTACACACCTGTATCATGTCGCAACTTAAAGAAAAGTCTCTTGGCGCCATGGCCGAAACCGAACAGGAAGTCGGCCATTTTGAATTAATCGTGTAATTTTGGCACAATTTATGCCATTCCTTCGGCCGTTAATGCGGCCCGAACCGTAATGTGCACCCAGGTGTTTTATACATCAAAATGTGCATCTCTATCTAAGATATATGCACTGTGTATGACATTTGATGATCATTCTGTAGATAAAGCTCGGGAGGGTTGGGGACGAGAGTTGGGCCTTGACTTCACAGGGGAGCTGTGGGATAAAGCTATCCGTAGCATACGATCTAGCACGCCTTGCGCTAGACTAGAACTTATTCAATTTAAGGTGCTGCATAGAGCCCACCTATCAAAATCCCGATTATCGGAAATATATCCGAATGTTGCAGACTTATGCGACAGATGCCAGGGTTCTCCCTGCAATTTAAGTCATATGTTTTTCTCCTGTCCTAGGTTACAGAAATTTTGGAGTGATTATTCTGTGATCATGTCTAAAGTTCTGGGTAAAAAAGTTGTTATGGCCCCTCTCTTAGCAATATTCGGACTCTCTGTTGACTCCTCACATATCAGCCACACACAGTCAGAAGTATTGGCTTTCACATCCCTTTTAGCAAGACGTCGTATCTTACTTTTATGGAAATCCCCCAGGTCCCCGTCTATTTCTATTTGGCTTAGTGATGTTATGTTTTTTCTTAAATTGGAGAAGGTGAGATACTCGGTAAAAGGCAACTCAGCTAAATTCATTCGCAAATGGCAATCGTTCATAGACCACTTTACCGCGTTGAAGACTCTACCCACCGACTGACCCCCCCCCCTCCCTTAATTTTCTTTTCATCTCCTTAATTTGTTTTTTTTTATGTTTTATTTATTTCCAGTTTCATTTCTTGCTCATCTGTTTATTTATTTTTTAACGCTACAGAGACTCTGTTCCTTTGTTAGGTTTTGTGTGTTAAAAAAAAAAAAAAAAAAAGGAGACAATGTATAATGCGTCTGTTTGACTACACGTTTCCATGTTTTAAGTGTATGTTGTTTCTTATAAAAAGATCAATAAAAAAAAAAAAAAAAAAATGTGCATCTCGATCCTGCGACGATGGGCATTACTTTTCTCAGTCAAAAGCGTTACAGTGGCGACGATAGACACCAAAAGCCAAAAACATAATTGGTGCAAATTAGCCCCGCCCCTTCTTCTGATTGTTCGATATTTGATAGATCCTATTTTCTGCCATAACTTTTGAATAGTATGACAGTATGACAGTATCTTAAAAGTATGACATACAGAGTTGTGGGTGGTGTCATCAGACTCGGTTTTGAGTGGAACGGTGTGACTGTCGAAGAAGTGTTGAAATAGAGTCCGGAACACACTCCCTAGTTGCTCTGCACAGTGCCTCAGGAATCGGCCACTGATGTTATCGGGACCGGGTGAGCTCCTCTCTCTGGTCCTCCTGAGGGCACTCACCACGTCCACAGTCCTGAAGGTGAGTGCAGAGCTACCAGGTTTGAGTGAAGATCTGGACTCCTCCAGCTGGGTGGTGTTGTCCTACTCAAACCTGGAGTAGAAGGCATTGAGGTCGTCAGGGAGGGAGGAGGGGGAGCTGCACTCCACCTGGATGGTTCTAGGGGAGGTGGAAGCAGTGTTCACAGAAGCCATGGTTTTGAGGCCCTGCCAGGCTGAGCGGAGGTCCCCTGTGATTCATTTTTCCTCCACTTTGTTTTTATACTCCAGCTTGGCAGTTTTAATGGCCCTCTTGACCTCTCTGTTGACCTCCTTTTTTCCAGTGCAGAGCCGGTGAAGAAAATCCTCTTCTTTTTGTTGAGGATTTCCTTGAGCTCCTTGGTGATCCAGGGTTTATTGTTGGGGTAGATGGTGACTGTTTTTGAGGGAATAATACTGTCCATGCAGAATGAGATGTATAATGTCACTGTGTCGACCTGTTCATTGATGTCATCAGAGGGAGAAAGGAGGCTGTCCCAGTCAGTGGCTTCGAAACATCCTTGAAGGGAGAGGATACTTTCCGCTGTCCACTGCTTGATGTTTTTGGTGGCCTTCTTAATCCTCCTGATGACTGGAGTGTAAGCAGGGGCCAGCAGGATGGTGTGTTGGTCTTCTGAGCCGAAGGGGGGGGGGGGCTTTGAATGCATCTGGTACAGTGCCATAGCATTTATCCAGTCTTCCCCTGTCGAGTGTTACATGTAATATATTGCTGAAAGCCTTTAAGGGACTTGTCGGGGGAACAGTGGTTGAAGTCACCAAGGATGAATTTGGGAGAGTCCGGTGATAAGTGATCCAGGTTGTGCAGAGTGCTGGTGAAATGCTCTGTAGCTTTAGCTGCATTAGCTCTGGGGTGGATATAAGCCAGGATGATGAAGAGCTGAGGGAATTCTCTGGGGAGGTAGTAGGGGCGCAGGGAAACAGCCAGAAGCTCAATGTCTGCAGTGTACAGCTTCTTTCTCACAGTGACTGTAGAGCACCAGTTGTTGTCTACATACAGACACACACCGCCGCCATGTTGTTTCCCGGTGCGTTCACTGTCTCTGTCCAGATGAACGGGTGCTGAAAAGCCGTCTATATGCAGCATGCCGTCGTGGTCGCTGTTATTTAACCACGATTCCGTGAATGCCAGAACAGAAGCAGTTCGTGCAAGTGGTTGACACAGGCCTGCAGCTCATCTAGTTTGTTGTGGAGAGACCGCACATTGGGCAGGATAATGGACGGGAGCGCTCTTTGTTTGTGTGTCTCCCGTTTGAGTCTGGCTCTCACTCCATCCTTCTTTAATCCCCTCCTGTTTACCTTGGGTTTGCGAGTTTTGCAGTCTGAGTTGTGCTGGTTAGTGGGGTATCCACAGAGTATTTCCTCCGGGAAGGAGTCCGTCGGAGCGGAGTGGAGAGTCCGGAGTTCAGGCTGCGGCCGCAGATGGATGAGGAAGTCTTTGGTATATTTAAGCCGTGGCACCATGTCGGGGTGCAAAAACGCAGGCCGCGTCGCAGAGAAATAATTAAAAAAAAAGTGCCGGATAGTCGGCGAAAGAGACAAACAAAACAAACGTATCTGTCCCCAATTATGGCCCAACAGCACCATTCACAGTCTTGGTACTTTAGACACACACAGGTGCTGCACTCACACCCACACACGCACGCACTGATCCCAACGGAGCAAACGAGAACAAACGATACTTCCGCTCTTCTCTCGAGAGTTTATACAGGCTCAGGTTACCGCTCTGCATAAGTCTAGGTAGGTGGCTCCCAGGTCCTAGTGTCCCACCCGTCACATATAGAATAAAGTGCAATTGCACCTCCACTCCATTAGGGGGCAGTGGTGCTCTCATTGGCAGAGTGTGCGCTGGGAGCATTTGCTCGGTGGTGTAGGGGTTTTGTTTGCGAGTATGAAGTGTAGACACGAAGTGTAGCAGACCCTCAAGTGACACCATGGAAAAATACTTAACAGGGATGCGAAGACAGGAGGAGAGAGACGGAGATAAAGAGACAAACGAAAGTCGCCTAAAAGCTAAGACGAGGAAATATGACGTAGCGTATGTAGCGCTCGGCTTCACTGTGACTACGAAGGAGACAAGGAAAGACCGGTGTGCTTACTGTCTCAAAATGTTGGCAGCGGACAGCATGAAGCCAAATAAATTAAGGTGTCACTTAAAGACATTACACCCCAATCACGCTGATAAGCCGTTTTTTCAGCGAAAACGTGCCGAATATTGCCAACAATCATCCCGCTTTGTGACTGCTACTTCAGTAAACCAGCGAGCGTTGTTGGCATCATATAAGGTGGCGTACCAAATTGCTCAGTGCAAAAAACCCCACACCATAGCAGAGGAGCTGATACTGCCTGCAGCATGCCAGGGACGTGCATTGCAAAAGTGCTCATTGTAGCCATTAATCCAGACATCATCTTTGATTAAAAAAAATCAGCACAAATTATTTTATATATTTTTGTTTCGCAGGTAAAATTTTAATATCGTGCAACTTAGTTAATGTTGGTGATCAGTTTGAATGCATTATTATTTATTGTAATATATGTAATTTTATTTTTCAGTATCATATGGTTTGACATGGTCAGCCAAAAAATGTTATAGTTTAATTAAGGATTTAATGTTACTTTTAAATTTCAGATGCACTTTAAGTCTTTTCTGTTACAGTTAATAAAGCTATTCTTTGTTGTAAGTGGGTCCATATTTCTTTTTTTATTCTCTTATACGTTAATAAGGATACAGTGTTATGCAGAGGTGTACTTATAACAATTTTATAAACAAATGATACTATTCATAGTCGCGCGGGGGGGGGCACAAGATGTTTTCTTCTTCCTAGGGGGGGCATGACAGAAAATAATTGAGGAGCACTGGGTTAGACCAACATAAAGAATAGATATGTAATGCCAAAAATAAATAAATAAAAAATAAGTCATGAATAAAAAAAATATAAGGGAACCCAAGGTATTTTATGTTTTCCTGAACTTTATTTTGTTTGTTAAAATACATACATTTTTGCATTTCACCCCATTATTCATACCAACTAACCTTGGCTAAACAATACAGTCTTATGTGAATCTTGTCAAGATGCAATGTTGATGAATGGTGGAGGAATTTGGGATGGACCACCACATGGTGAAGATGTATTCTTTTCAGATAAATCAGCAGGAAGAACTTACACCATGTCATCAGAATTAAAGAAAACAATACATATAAGGAATCCTAACCATTGTTCTCAGCAAAAAGTCTACAATCCAGACTCTCTGATTGCATGGAGTGAGTTATTGACCTTGAAATTGGCTATTCACACTTGACGGATGGCGACATTAATGTAGAAGATCACATTGACGTTTTAGACCAACATCATTCTGCCTTTAAGAGGACAGAATTTTCAGGTGTAGATTAACTAAAACTCTTAATAACTCTTATTATTTGTTTTTTAAGTTGATAAGTAAAGAACATGGAAATTGGACTTATATTGTTTGTAATGACTCAAAAGTCAAAGTTAACGTAAGAATTCCTACGTTATCGTTATTTTACATATTATCCTGATATTATTCTGATGTGGAGTCACTGTATATTTTCTATGAACTGCATGTGTTAACTAAATTATTTGGTGTGTTTTGTTTGTTGCATGTGAACTGCCCCATGTCTTCTACCGGTGTACTCACCAGCTCCCCAAAGTGGGTTACATCACCTGATTGATTTATTGCCATCGATAACTGATGTCTGCAATGACTTGCTCTCTTGTTCTGTGTAGCTAGTAGAGAGATCTAAAAGAAAATGAAATATGCCTTTAGTAATTGGTTTTAAAGGGAAATGCTAACTTAGATGGTTTGTGAGGTTGACTGCATTCGTGCAGAGGTTGTTGTGTGTATAAGAATAGTGACTAGTGTATGGGTGTTTGTGCTTGTTGTTTGTGTGTTGCTTGTCTCATCTTAGATGGAGTTGAGGCAATCATTAATTGCCTAAGGACTCCATTAGCCAAGCTGATTAGCCCTGCATCAAAATGACAGGGATTGCACTCGTGTACACACACACACACACACACACACACACACACACACACACACACACACACACACACACACACACACACACACACAGTATTCATGACAAACAAATTCAGTGGACTGAAATTCAACCAAAATGTCCTTCCCATGGAAAAATAATAGCCACTGTGAAAAAGAATGATGTAATGCAGACTCAACATCCTCAGTTCTCAAAAACTGTCAATTATTCCGCACCTGCTTGTACAGTCTCTCAATTTTCACCCCTTTCTCCCTCCCCACCATCCAAAAAACTTGCTCTTTCCAGCTGGTACTTACAAGTTCATTTTCATTTCCTCATGCTAAAGTTAATACGTTTCGCTTGACCAAAAGTAACGAAAGCACTGAGGGCAGTGACACTTTTATGCTTGCATTATCCAGTCAGGATCCAAAAGTTATTCACATTGTGGGTGACTTGGTTTAACTGTTATCTTTGTAATGCCTGTGCCCGAGGGCAAAACCTATGTAGTTCCGCAAAGAAAACTGGGTGTAAATGCAAAGGCAAAATGTGTGAATGCAGTTAGTTGTCAGATGTATTAGGTTCAGTCGGATGCAGTCAAGACTTTTCACACTTTATACAAGAGAAAACAGTTTGACGGTGATGAACTAAACCCCCTTCACAGAATTGCAATCTACAAGGGGATCTGGAGGAAAGGTGGGATTTTAAGAGCAGCATCAAGCTTGGTGGGTCAGACATCTGAAAGCATCTGAGCGACAAGTACCTAGTACTCCTAATGCAGGTCTAAGGAGATGGAGTAACTGAAATGGAGCATGCAGCAGAAGTTAAAGGGAACATAACCACTGCTGAGATTGTACGCCTGAACTGGCTCCCAAGTGTAACATTTTATGTACGCATGGTCTTCTTCACTAATGAATACATGTAGACATCCCCTCAATTAGCCATTTATATTTCCAAGATTAAACAACCTTATTTCCTTGAGACACACACACACATATATAGTACTGCTATTCTAAGAGGTCTCCAGGCCTTGCTAAGATGTCTACATGGTGTTGGTTCCTAATGCACTCTTAATCGCAATATTACACACTAACAAAGACTGCAAATATTACTAACAAATAAACAATCAGCAAGTTCCTGCACAGTGACATGAGAAGAGGAGCAATAAAGTTACTGGACCTATAAAAATTAGATTGGACCATTTTGGGAAGTCTACATTTTACTTCCTCATTGTTATTCGGTCAATGTTTACAGCAAGTTCCACTCACTGCTTCTCTTACACTTTAGTAAGGTTTAAAACCACAGCTATGTAGTAGGCTTGGGCAACAAAGACACTTTCAAATAGAGTTTGCAACATAAAGACACACTTGGCTCTACTTTCCAGCTGGGAATACACAGTGATCCCAACAAGGTGCAATATTCCCTCATCTGTGCATCCTTTCAAGATTCAAGATTAACTTTATTGTCTCCCAAGAGAGAAATTTGTTCTGGCCATTCACCCATGCTGCAGCCACAACACAGAAAAGTCATACAACACAACACAACAGGCAATACAACACGGTAATCCACAGAAAATAAAATCATAGAAGCGCAAGAGACATGATAAATATATTATACAGAAAAAAAAAATACTAACCTGTACTCTACAAACAACTGCAAGTCATCTGAGCTCTGGTCCTATCTGACACCATTAACCAGCTTAAATGAAACAAAGTTTTTAAATCTTTTCAGTGCATAACTCTAAACCTTCTGCCCAACAGTAATAGCTCATACTCGCCATGCAAGATATGTGATGGATCGCTGATTATGCAATTTGCTTGTTGCAAAGGGGCCTGTTCATGAATACTCTGAATGGAGAAGAGCTCTTTAATACTAATGGTTTCTCCAACCGCAGGAATTAGACGGTTTGTTTTTTAACTGCAGAGGTTGCCAAACCAAACTGTGATACTGTACCTAATAAAACGTTCTAAAACTGGTTGTAAAAAAAACAATTCACTACAGATGCACCGATCAATCGGCAACCGATCGGTATCGGCCGATAGTGCACCTATCGGTTTTGATGGAACTCCGAAAATAATAGTTCAAAGCAGGCCGAGTTTTACAATGTCCGAAAAGGACAACAAATTTGCAATTTGCAAGGTGTGTGCCATGGAGATACCCCGATGAGGTATGTTACAAAATAATTTCAACACAAAAAAAAGCTGATAGGACATTTTAAAGTTTCTCACAGGAAGGAGTATATTAAGTTATCAAAGTTGGCTGACGCTAAGGCAACAGCAAGACAACAACAACAGCAAGAAAAATCCGGGCCCTCGCACGTGCAATTTTCACCAATAAAAGTCAAGGACTCAAAACTAAGTCCGATGTTCTTTATGTCAAACCATTCAATAGTTATGGAAGAAAATAGGAACTATCAAATATCGACCAATCAGAAGAAGGGGTGGGGCTAATTTGCACCAATTATGGTATAGGACTCAAAACCATGTCTGATGACACCACCCACGACTCTCTATATCAAACCAATCAAAAGTTATGGCAGAAAATAGGAACTATCAATTATCGACTTATCAGAAGAAGGGGCGGGGCTAATTTGTACCAATTAAAGTGAAAGAGTCAAAACCGAGTCCAATGACACCACCCACGACTCTGTATGTCATACCATTCAAAAGTAATGGCAAAAAAGTAGGAACTATCAAATATGGACCGATCAGATGAAGGGGGTCGCGTTTTTTGGCATCTATTGTCGCCACGGTAACGCTTTTGACTGAGAAAAGTAATGCGCATCGTCGCAGGTTCGAGACGCACATTTTGATGTATAACACACCTGGGTGCATGTTACTGTTCGGGCGAAGAAGCGTCCGAAGAAATGGCATAAATTGCGCCAAAATTACACAATTAATTCAAAATGGCCGACTTCCTGTTCGGTTTCGGTCATGGTGCCAAGAGACTTTTCGTTAAGTTGCGACATGATACAGGTGTGTACCGATTTTCGTGCATGTACATCAAACCGTATTGTGGGGCTTGAGGCGCAAAGTTTTCTAGGGGGCGCTGTTGAGCCATTAGGCCACGCCAATTAATGTAAACCATTAAATATCAAATTTTTCGCCAGGCCTGGCTTGCGTGCAAAATTTAGTGACTTTTGGGGCACATTTAGCAGGGCAAAAAAGCCCTCATTTCGTCAGAAAGATAAAAACGTGGATAAAAACGAGAAAAAAAACGAGAAAAATTCCTACAGATACAATAGGGCCTTCACACTGTCAGTGCTCGGGCCCTAATATAGAACTCCATCGTAAAGTAATGAATTGATATGCCTTGCTCATCAGCCGCTTTTTGTTGTAGAAGACATCGTGTTTAAACGTGTCGTTAGATGCTCAGATCCGCGGTATGCGCTGCCGAGTCATAAATATTTCACTGATGACTGTCCGCCGGAGTTATACCAGACTATATACAGTCACATCCACAGCCTTATGCAAGACGACAGTCGTGTCAGTCGGCTTCACAAGTGACATCTGGAGTTTATAGTGTGAAGAGTTGTGCTTCACTCACAAGCGTTTCCTTGCACGTGGCGGATGATATCGCTAATGTCAGGGTTTGACACTTCCCCCCAGTTTTTGAGTTTCAGTTCTGTCCCTCCTGTTTCCCATTTGCCCTGATTGTGTCTGCACCTGTGTCTCGTCGTGTCTCGTTATCCCCTGTGTATATCTGGTTTTGTCATTTGTCATTGTTCCCTGTCGGTCCGTACTGTTTTTTCCTCCATGTCTCCTCGTAGTTTTTGTCCTTCACGATCCTGGTTTTTTGTTAATCCTGCCAAGCAGCGCTTTGTTTTTGCCTTTTTGTAAATAAACCCTTTTTTGTTGTGAACTCCTGGCTCCTGCTCTCCTGCGTTTGGGTCCTCAACAAAACCGAATCATAACAGAACGGACCGACCAGATGGACCCAGCGGGAGAGCGCCTCACACTGCTGGAGTTTTTGGAGAACATGCGCTGGGCCGAGGAGGGGGAGTATGGGGACCCCTTTTTGGGAACACGCCTGGCTCTGGGTGGGCCCAGGAGCCTGCAGGCTCAGGGCAGGCAACGACGACGGCGTCAGCGCCATCCCCAGCTTGTTCCGGCTCCAGCTCCTGCTCCCGTTCCTGTTCCAGTGGTGGTCCCGGACGCACCTCCCCATGTTCCAGCGGCGGCCCCGCCGCCAGTCTCCGTTCCTGAGGCGGTCCCGCCGCCAGTCTCCGTTCCTGAGGCGGTCCCGCCCATCTCTGTTCCTCTTCCTGAGGCGATCCTGGATGGATCTGCCCAGCCCCGAGAACGGCCCTCTGGCCGGTGTGCCTGGTCCCGAGTCTGGTTGGCCCCCCAAAATGACTCTCCGGTTGGCCCGGCCCCGTCTGCGTCCTCCAGAACTCTCTCGCCGGTCTGCCCGGCCTCGAGGACGGCCCCCGGAACTCTCTCGCCGGTCTGCCCGGCCTCGAGGACGGCCCCCGGAACTCTCTCGCCGGTCTGCCCGGCCTCGAGGACGGCCCCCGGAACGCTCTTGCTGGTCTGCTCGGTCCCGAGGACGGCCCCCGGAACTCTCTCGCCGGTCTGCCCGGCCTCGAGGACGGCCCCCGGAACGCTCTTGCTGGTCTGCTCGGTCCCGAGGACGGCCCCCGGAACTTTGGCCGTGTGTGGCCTGGGCCCTCCTCCAGGCCCCCTCCGCCCGCCCTGGGTGTGAACTGTTGGGACATCTGGGATCTGTCCCTTGAGGGGGGGGTACTGTCAGGGTTTGACACTTCCCCCCAGTTTTTGAGTTTCAGTTCTGTCCCTCCTGTTTCCCATTTGCCCTGATTGTGTCTGCACCTGTGTCTCGTCATGTCTCGTTATCCCCTGTGTATATCTGGTCTTGTCATTCCTTTGTTCCCTGTCGGTCCGTACTGTTTCTTCCTGCATGTCTCCTCGTAGTTTTTGTCCTTCACGATCCTGTTTTTTTGTTAATCCTGCCAAGCAGCGCTTTGTTTTTGCCTTTTTGTAAATAAACCCTTTTTCTGAAATTTCACCATTTACCTTATCCTTGGAAAAAAAATTATAACACAAAGGCAAGGGCAATATGTGCCCAAGGAAACTTGGTTAATGTCAACACTTGGGGGATTTTGAATCATTTCTGCCATTTAAAAATGAAGATAATATGCTTGCAAAACATCACTGCTCTCATTGCTTGTAACCCATGAAAAAATTACAATTAAATAAAGGTTGTAAGACAAGAAATCCACACGAAACAGAGTAGGACTATGTTTACGAATGCATGCAGTCTATCTTTTAAAGACAAAATAATGAAGAACACCCGTAAATGTATCCTATCTTTGTTTGACCATATGCTTGTTAATGAAAACCTAAGTATAAATCTTGAGTTTTTCCCTCACCCCCACCCCCTGCCCTTTGGAGAAAACCCTCAATGGATCTTCTGCAGCTGAGAAAAAGAGAGAAAGAGGAAGTTAGTGAGAGCAAGTGATCATTAACAGGATCCTAATTAGAAAAATGACAGCCAATCAGCCCAAAATTGAGCTGACATGAGCTGTGAGTGAGAGCACCATCATGTGAGAACACTGCAGGGACAGATTGCAAATATGGTGGTTTGCATGAGTGTAAACAAGGATGAAAGTGGTATGTAACCACCAGCTATGGATTTCCCATAAGTGATCAACATTAATTATTTATCTGCAAAGCATCTGTGTATTTCTTTTCCCCTCTTTCACTCTAAGCGTCTACCTTAATGTGCCCTATTTTTTTTTCCTCTCACCACAAGAGTTTATACTCTTCCAATGTCAGTGAGAATGTACCTTGTGGTACTAACCCATGAGAAAAAGCTCACATGGGGAGTCATTAAGAACAATTTGTTCAAACTTTGGATTAAAAACAAAAAAATAATTTAAAATAATTGACAATTACTATAATTTACCATTCATCATTTCAAGGAAAAGGCCTCCATTATGAAAGTAACAAAAATATATTGAAAAATGGAAATGACAAGAAAACATTCATGAGAAATAGAATAATAAATAGTTTGTTGACTTCATTAACATTTTAAATTATGTTTTTATGATCAAGGCTTGTTCAACTTGTTCATTGCAACATTCACTTATTATTTTACCATTACAGCATACATTCACCTATTTTCTATACCTGTTTACAGTAATCCAATGCCGGATCACGTTGGTCTGCTGGAGCCTATCCCAACTACAGGTGAAAGGCAGGGGTACACACTGGACAGGTAGCATTACAACATCCTCTGTTCAAATCATTTCATCTAAACATATCATTTATGTTACGTTTGCTTAAAAAGACTAGGAATCCATGCCCTCTCACTAAAACATGTCAGTTGTTGGATGCCATTACCACCATGGTGTCGTCTGCATTGCAGCCAAACACAAACCACACCCACCCAGTGAATCCAGACATCCACTCTTCACAAAAAGCCACCTTTGTTTAATCGCCATTCTTCCCTTTTTGAACAAAATGAGACTTGCCATAAAAAGGGGCATCTGCCTGCACAACATGCCAGTGTCATTTTTGCTCAGAGTGGCATGTTCCGCTGCTCGACCTTACAGGCAAACCTCATCTTCCTGCTGCTTCACATCTGTTATGAGGAACTGAGGTGCAATCATAATGCCTCGCTGTTCATTTTCTGTCTGCTGTCTCCATCACATTGAGTGAGCTTGGCTTCAAAGTGAACATCACCATGGTCTAGGGCTGTTCGATTTTGCCCAAAAATAAAATCTCGATTTTTTTCTCTCAAAATCTGATTTTCGATTACGATGAAGAAATTATTTCAAATATGCTGTTTTTTATTGAACATTTGCCCCATTGGGCTTTAAGTGCAAACTTTGCTCTTATTAAACCAAAAATGAATGAATAACGTGCAAAACTCTGTAAAATAAGTTGAAAAAAAGTTTTAAAAAATATAATAAATTATAAAGTTTTATCTCTGAAAAAAAAAATCAGCAAATCAGCACTTGCAAACATACAGTAAGTTATATTTCCAATTAAATAAAACAAGACATTTTCTAATTAAACTAAACTGGGTCTTTGCATGCTAAATAATAATGCAACCCATGAAGGAGGTAGAGGTGTGTAATGTCAGTCATTACATTTGCTATTCACATTTGCAAGTTTTTTGCAAGGAACACGAGCCGGTCTACCGCATCTGGCTTGAGGGATGCCCGGTGGCATGTTACAACGCCCCCTCCTACACTAAAGAGCCTCTCCGATGGGGCACTTGTCGCAGGTATTGAGAGGTATTTCCATCAATCATTAATATGGTATCAATCAATAATATGTGTGCAGACAAGGTAAAAAAAATAAATAAATAAATTTAAAAAAAAAAGTGAAACATCGATTTTACGAGTTTCACGTTTTAACATCGTTCTAATTACATAATCGCGATTACGATTTAAAATCGATTCATCGAACAGCCCTACCATGGTCCTAAACTCCAGCAACAGACCAAGTTTTACAAACCAATAATTTGCATCTCTACTCCATAAGATGGAAAAGATAAAGAGAAACTTGAGGTTGTTTAGTAAACCTAGTAAATCTCTAACTAAAAGGTTAAGATTTAAATTACCTCTCTCGAACTGAAAACTCAGTTTCCCTTATTTCAGGATTGACTCTTCATGGGAATTGCGTCTGAGACGTGTACTCCCAGGTTCCACTCTCTAAAGCAGCAGTTCTCAAACCTTTCACAGTGTGTGCCACCTGAGAAAATATCGAGCTCTCCAAGTGCCACCATGACGACCAACCTGAACATACAATAGTGAATGCTTACCATGACAGTTCACAAAGGAGGCCTGCATACTCTGAATATGAGGATTATTTATTGATAATTGTTGCCAGCCACAGCCACACTTTACAGTTAAACTCATTCTAACAAGGTGCAACATCTCTTTACTTCTCATACACACAGCAAGCAAGAACATCCATTATAACAGCTGTTTTACATTCATTCACTAACACATGGATGCACACACACAGTAGACAGAACCACCCTGACACAACTATAAGTGTTGTTTCTCCAAAAAAATTATTTCTGCAAGCAACAAAGATCAAACATCACAAATTCACAAATTTATAACAAAAATAAACAATCACATTCCCTGTCACCACAGCTTTACGTCGAATCACACATCTCTCACAACACCATAGGGCTCAATACAGTTAGTCCCACTTTGACCAATGTGTCCTCCTTACTGTTTAACATTCTGCTATTTAGAACTATAACCTGTAGGCTTTGAAGACTTTCTTTGATGTCTGAATATTGACATGCAGTTCTTTGAAAGCACGGCTGGTTGGAGTTGGACTTGTTACGTTTTTAAAAAAGGTCCACATTGAAATGTCTTGTCATTTGTTCATATTTAAATTTGACTCAATTCACTATGTTGATTATTCTTAATTTTTATGTTCTGCTAACTTGATCAAATAAGTTCAACATATATTTTTGTTCTCTTAAAGGGGACCTATTATGGCATCTAATACCTATTTTAAACAGGCCATGAATATCTTAAAAAAAAGCTTTTGATTGTTTTTGCTAAATAAATTGGAAATTCAGCCTCTGAGTCTTTATCTTTCCATTCTCTAACCTCATTATCTATGCAGGATTCTGAGTGGGCGGGGAGGCTATGATAATGAGGCACTGTGCTGATTGGCTGCCTGAATGACGCGATACACCGCTACGAAAAAATGGCGGAAGCTGCTGCCGGCGGAGTTAGTTGTGGGCGTGGTTTCACGCATCGGAGGCCAACCTATGTAAATTACTATGTTGTTACGTAACGAAAGGGAGCAGAATCTGAATGGCTCGTAGAAGCCACATCACACTGGATGGCTCATCCGTGCGGGCTGTACAGACACTGCAGAATTTTAGGCCGTCAGGTCAACCATGTAAATGTCAGGGTTTGACACTTCCCCCCCAGTTTGTGACTTTCAGTTTCTGTCTTGCCCCGCCTGTGTCCCATCTGCCCTGATTGTGTCTGCACCTGTGTCTCGTCATGTCTCGTTATCCCCTCAGTATATCTTGTCTTGTCATTCCTTGGTTCCCTGTCGGTCCGTACTGGTTCTTCCTCCATGTCTCCTCGTCGTTTTTTCCTGTTCCTGGTTTTTTGTTAATCCTGCTCTGCAGCGCTTTGTTTTTGCCTTTTTGTAATTAAACCCTTTTTGTTGTGAACTCCTGGCTCCTGCTCTCCTGCTTTTGGGTCCTCAACAACCATACCTCAACAGTAAATGTCTTTAGAAAGAGAATCTCGCTCCCACGTCTGGGGTCTACATTCTTTTCACTTTAAAAAAAAGAACTATTTATGTTAAGTATAGGATAAAAAGTGGAACTCAGATTTTGAGGAAGTATTTTCACAATTGTTATTTTAATAGCGGGACTCTTTCCAGCGGCGACTGTGTAAGGAGCGCTTTGGCTGCGTCACGTGATCGCGCTGGACCAATAACAGCAGCCCCTGATGTAAACACACTAAACGTCCAGTAGCTCTGCGGAGACTGTCGAAGAAACCGAGGAAAACTATGAAGAAAGTCCTCCAAAACAGCCTAAAACAGTTAAGAAACATTGTTATGCATTCAAAATCTGTGAAAGGTGAAGCTGTGGCAGATTTCACCCGTCTCAGATGGATTACCTACACAAGGACACTTGCAGCCTGGCTACCTTTGCATGGAACTGGTGTGGGTAATGTGATTGATAAAAATATCCCCACTTGCTACCGGAGTTTCATTCACAAAAGGACTTTGCAGGGAATCTACCTCCACAACAATGGAAGAATCTCCCAGGAAAAAGCTTAGATCCAGGAGTGCTCTTCCATCGTCTTCAGCTGGGCCTGTGCTTCCTCCTTTGTGCATAATATGCAAAAAAAAGAAGACGACCATCATGGTGAGAGGCAAAAAGCAGTGTGACTCTATCTGGGGCTAGAGGGCTGAAACAACGACAGGAGGTAGGCTACTACAAATTGGTATACACACACACACACACACACACACACACACACACACACACACACACACAGTATTCATGACAAACAAATTCAGTGGACTGAAATTCAACCAAAATGTCCTTCCCATGGAAAAATAATAGCCACTGTGAAAAAGAATGATGTAATGCAGACTCAACATCCTCAGTTCTCAAAAACTGTCAATTATTCCGCACCTGCTTGTACAGTCTCAATTTTCACCCCTTTCTCCCTCCCCACCATCCAAAAAACTTGCTCTTTCCAGCTGGTACTTACAAGTTCATTTTCATTTCCTCATGCTAAAGTTAATAAGTTTCGCTTCACCAAAAGTAACGAAAGCACTGAAAGCACTTTGCTGCTGTAAACTAAACATTTCCCCTCTGTGGGACTATTAAAGGATTATCTTATCTTAATACATTTTTCTTCTGTTTATGGTTTCAGATCTTCCAAGCAATGCACCTGAAGCTGTTCAACGACACCTTCAGAAGAAATGCACGGTCCTTCCTTGAGCCAGCAATAGTGCATACCGTATTTTCGCGACCATAAGGCGCAACTTTTTTTTTTTTTTTTTTTTTTAAATGTGCCGGGCGCCTTAAGAAACGGTGCGCCGTGTCTATTACCTGAATTACGGTAATGTCAGGTCGGCCACCATGAGAAGGTAAAAAGAGAAGGGGGCGGGTGAAGCTGAATGAGACCATCCACTGAGCTGTTAAATGCGAAACAGATGATGAAGACTTTTAAGGATTTGCTTGATGTGTAAAGTGAAATAAAATACAATCAAACTAAGTTTTGCTCCGCTCTATTTAAATAAGCACACTTGTGTGTGAGTGTTCTGCAGCGCCGGCCGGTCGGAACCGTCCACATTCCCCGGTTAAAGCAGCGGCTGCAGCAGCGCGGTGATGGTCGCTGCTGCAGCCGACTTCCTGGTTCCCCAAGCGGGTCCGATGACCTGGTTCCCGGCCGCTTTAAGAGCAGAGATTTCTGGGGTCTGTCTCAGGTCAGATCAGCTTCACTTTCCGAGATTTGCAGCCAAATCTGTCGGTTACAAACCCGGTACCGGATCCCGACATGCGCGTGTGTGTATTCGTGGCGCGACACACAGATTCTCATGTAGGCTATGTGGTGCTGGACTGGCGCAGCTGATGGACAGAAACTTATGGTGATTTTTAAAAGAAAAACTTTGCATAAGAGGTTTCCAGCCGGAGTCATTATAAGGGTGAATGAAAAGAGGGGGCTGGATGAAGGGATGATGATGATCAAGAAGCTGAGACAGGTCTGGAAATTCGGACTGGCGCAGCTGAATTAACGGAGCTCCTGTCGGATACAAACCCCGGTACCGGCTCCCCGACAGCGCGTGTGTGTGAGCGGGTCCAGCGCGAGGGTCCCGGGACGCGGGACCCGGGACCGCCGCGGGACCAGCGCGGGGGGGGGGCGGACCGGGACCCGGGACCCGGTCCAGCGCGAGGGAGCAAACGGGGAGCGGGACCCGGGACCGCCACGGTCGGGATTTTTAAAAGAAAAGCGTTCCCTAAAGAGACTTTTCCAGCCAGAGTGAAATGAAAAGGGCTGGATGGATGAGGAGATGATCAGTGGCTGAGACAGGTTTGTGCAGCAACCCGGTGGTTTTTTTAAATTCTTTAATGCAGAAACAGAATATGAACCTTTGAAGGGTTTGATTGATGTGAAAAGTGAAATAAAATATCAAACTAAGTTTTGCTTCTGCTGTATTTTTAGCGCGTGTGTGTTTTGCAAGCGTGTCTGTGCAGCTCCGTCTCCGTAGACGGCGCCTTTTGGGTCGGTGCGCCGTATGTGTGTTTTAAAACCAAAAATGACACACAAAACTGAGGGTGCGCTTTTCCACACAGTGCGCCATATGGTCGCGAAAATACGGTACATGTTATTTAAATACAACTTATGTTATTTTTTTTTTAACAATAAAGTTGTCATTTATGAAAATTCAGTGTTGTGATTTATTTACAGTTAACATGATTAATTTGTCTTGTAACATAAGAAATGAAATGATGAGGAATCGGAGTAAATAACTGTGGTGTACCTGTTTAGAATTCAATTAAAGCTTCCTGTGGGAATTAGTGTGAAGACGAGGTGACCCGTTCCCCCTTCAGGTAACTAAAGGCTGATTTATGGTTCTGCGTTACACCAACGCAGAGCCTATGGCGTAAGGTATGCGTCGATTTAACGCAGAACCGTAATTCAGGCTTTAAGATCCGTTTACACCGTCTCATAACTGCATGCGAGCGTCCGACTATCGCGTCGAGCTACGAGTGACATCGGACGCTCTCTGTCCACACTGAAACCGTTAAACTCACGGCCAGTTAGGACAGTCCAATAGAGAATAAAGCAATGAAATTGATTTTGTCGCTGACGCTCGCTCGCATCGCTTTAATAGTGTACGCAGCCGGCTGCTCTTCTGCCCGGAGAGGCTTTGGGCCCCCCCTGCTACACGTCATTCAGGCAGCCAATCAGCACAGAGCCTCATTATCATAGCCTCCCCGCCCCTCAGAATCCCTCATAGAGAAGGAGGTTAGAAGCGGTAAAAATAAAGACATGGCCCACAGGCTGAATTTCTGATTTATGTAGAAAAAACAACCTTTTGATTGTTTTTAAGACATTCAAGGCCTGTTTTAAAATATACATTAAATGCCATAATAGGTCCCCTTTAAAGCAAGAGAAAACCTGTTTTTCATAATAGGTCCCCTTTAAGTAATGTTTTCCAGTCCACAATACTTGATACAGAAAGTTTTGTCAACAAACTACATGTTGTATAAATTATCTATTCACAATTTGTAGGAACTTAACATAAATTCAACCAACTTCTTTATAAGTTATCTCAAATAACAGTTTCTATTCCAACTTACTTGATACAAGAAGTCGACTATAAGCTTGACGTTATAAATTGACTCCATTTAACTCAGTCAAAACAACAAGGTGACTTGACAAAGTTAAGTTGAGTCAACTTTTAAAGTATATGTTCGAACACTTGAGAGGGAAGAAAAAAAAACTGTATTAAAAAAGAGGAACTATAACAAGGGAAGGGAAATAAGTATTTTTCCTCTGGGCAGATCCACTTGCACAAAAAAAAATAATGCTACAAATTCAACATAACATTTTAATACATATACAGGAGCTATAAGCAGCAGGGAAAGAAATCTGTAGGATTTGCATTTTAAATATTTCAGGTATTATTAAATGTGTTCATCCTCAGGTGCAGCCATTCATGAATGTGTGTTTGCTTTGTAAATTATATTGACAATCATGTGAGAAACAAACAAAATGGAAACAACAATAATCCACACATCCACTAAAGCTTGACCAGGAAAAACCTTTGGATTTTCTTTTCTTCTGTCTCTTCCTCACTTTGTCTTTTCTAATAATTTGTATCCTTTTTTCAGACCAGGTCACCAGACCACAAAGGTTTTCTTAACCTTTTTCTACAAAGTAATAATCACACATAACAACACCACCTAATTGATTTATTGAAGTTAATTTGGCTAAATTTGAAATTCCATTGTTAAGAGATCAGATACTGCAACAATTATGCTTCTGCCCCGCTCAATCACTGTCTGTGTAAAGTGCAATGAAATGAAAACACACTCAGACTCAAAATGAAAGTAAAAGCTGGTTTAGATTACCTTTTGAGTATTTTACAATTGCTGCAACTCAGCCTTGGATTTTAGATTTGTCAGGGTAACACAATTGCTTAGATTTTGTTATAGCAAGGCCTCAATAACTGTTTTACTTAAATATGATTTAATAAAAATGGATTTGCTGTAAATTTCTTTTTTCTTTTTTGTAGGTTTACTCACCTTTTAAAAAAATACTGATTTGACAAGCAATATCCTCTTGCAGAGGCAATTTGTTGAAGCTGGATATTTTTGCCATCAGATGATAACAAACAAAGACATGAATTCTTGAAATTTTGCAAAGGAGCAACAAAGGAAGGGGAGGAGAGGATGGTCAATCTAACCAATGAATGAATACATCGAAGTGGTGGGAAGAGTAACAAGTCAAATAAAAGCACAGGACTGAGCCGACAGATTAAGAGAGAAAGAGATTGCAATTTAAGCTCTGGCCTCCAGGCATGGTTGAAAGTGAGAGGTTAAGCTCCTTAGTTCAACAACTCACACCCATGCACAAATTCACTCACTCTTCTTGTGATACTGAAATCGCCCCATCCCACACCACGACCACCACGCACACACAATAGCAGGCCAACACGCGTGACTTCGCACCTTCTGCGCCTCCATTGGGCATCAGTGATCACCATGCACGTCAGGTTTATTTATACAAAAACATATTATTTGTGATTTAATCTTATTTACGAAGTAACTTTCAAATTAATTAGGAAAAAAATTGAAGAATTACAGATTAGTCTAAAGTTGTATTAATTTAACTATGAGATGTTTATGGTTTTGGTTGTTTCATCTTAACTTTTACTAGGGTGCGTCCCAATACTCTCCCTCGCCCTCGTTTTGATCCCTCCCCCTAAATTTTGTGCATTCCCGTGAGGGTAGTGGTGTCCCAATTCCTCTTTTCACCTAGGGGGAGTAGGCATAACGAGGGCTAGGGGCTGAGAATAGCCCCTTCACAGCGAGGGATTTCACATGCTGACTTCGCGAGCGAGGGGCTATAAAAATTTCCCAGAATGCTTTTCGTCATCATTTGCGGACTGAATCAAAAGAAAAAAAAACATGGCGGACATTTCTTATTTTTTAGTGAATAAAATCAATATTTTGAGTTAGTTTCTGCATAAAAATGCGTTTTGATTACATTTCTAGCAAGAAATATATATTTTACTTTCATAACATTCACTCAGTGAATGTACATAATCCCTTTTTTGTCCATTGTTCACGAAGATCGCGCCGGAGTAAAGGCTGTTAGGTTACGCCGTAGGCTACGTAACCTACGCCATAGGCTACGTAAGCTACGCCGTAGGCTACGTAACCTACGCCGTAGGCTCTGCGTCGATTTGACTCGCCGACCAAGGGAAAACAGGCAGACTCGTCTCAGATTGTGACCAAGGGAGCAAGCATTTAAGCAAATAGAGAGAAATAATCCTGTGACTCGTCAGATTTGTTTTGGATGTTTCTGATATAAAGGTTTTCAGAAACCACAAAGCTGTTATCTGGGTAATTTACACACTTTCAGATAAAGCTGAAGTGAAGATAGCGGAGCTGTTTTATGGTTCCGCGTTAAATCGACGCAGAGCCTGCGGCGTAGGTTACGCGCGCCGTACGCCATACCCTACGCCGTAGGCTCTGCGTCGATTTAACACGGACCAGGCGCGTCATTTACGCCGGGGACGGTGGGGACGCGTCCCCACCACTTTGTCTGACGAGCAGATTTGTCCCCACCACTTAAAAAAAAAAAAAAAAAAAAAAAATTAAGTAAGACGCTATTTGTCCCGTATTTTCATTAACGCCCCATACACACGTCTGTCACACACACATCAACACTAAATGTATCAATAATGAACAAAATAAAACACAGGAAACATTAAGGCCAGCAAAATCTTAGTGGCGGGACAACAGGACCTGCTGCGTCTGTGCCAGATCTTTATGTGTGTGCCAGACAGCGGGGAGGACTCGAGCTTCACCTCCAGGTAGGAGTTGGGAATTAAAAGTTGCGTTCTGCAGGCCCGGTTCTACGAGGGTGCATAAGCATTGCACCCTCATTTTATGTGTCTTCATGCTCAGTTGAAAAGACGAAAAGTCTGAAAAAACTGACAAATGCGCCTGATTTATGGTTCCGCGTTAAATCGACGTCGCGTACCGTACGTTCGCATCCCTGCGTATTCACGCCGTACGCTTTGCGTTGGTGCAACGCGGAACCATAAATCAGCCAGTGTCCGTCACTCATCTGCTTCCAGCGCGCAGTTTCCTGCAGCAGCAACTCTGCTCTCTGCTGCTCCGTTAACAAAGTAACCGTGGATATTCGCAAGTGGTTCAGCACAACGACATAAACAAGTTTACAGGACTGTCTCAGAAAATTAGAATATTGTGATAAAGTCCTTTATTTTTCTGGAGTCCAAAAATGTCATACATTCTGGATTCATTACAAATCAACTGAAATATTGCAAGCCTTTTATTATTTTAATATTGCTGATTATGGCTTACAGTTTAAGATTAAGATTCCCAGAATATTCTAATTTTTTGAGATAGGATATTTGAGTTTTCTTAAACTGTAAGCCATGATCAGCAATATTAAAATAATAAAAGGCTTGCAATATGTATATGATGTTTCCGACGACCTAAATAAGACCGCGCAGATGGCTTTTAATATGGGGACAATATCGCGTCAATACGCATCATCTAATGCAATGCCTATTATTTATCATGAAACCTCAATTCGGAAGTAATGGGCCTAGCTCGTACCCAGCACTTTTCAAACCTTACTCAGGTTTATGGTAAATGTCCCCAGCACTTCTGAAATCAAACTGACGCCCATGACACGGACCCATAAACTCCGGAGCCGGCAGGCAAAAATCTCTACATTTTGGGAGCAAATTTCTTAACAGGCGTAGCTACAACTGTTAGATTTCATCTATTAAACCAACATCTTCCTAAATGATTTATCTCAGCCAGCGTAATTCTCAACAGAGCTGCAGGTTTCTCTCCCATCACGACGGAGCAGCTTGACCCGGCGGACACGTCTGTTCTCGGGCTGTGAGCTGCTGCTGCGCCCCGGGGCCGGCGGCTCTTCTCATCTCCGAAAACGTCCAGTCAAATTTCTTAACAGGCGTTATTTGGATAAACTGAGCCCAGGTTGGGGATCTTAAAGGTTACTTTTACGGCTGAAAAAATATTAAAATTTAATAAAGTGGCATATTAACAGCGCTACAGCTGAAATTAAGCTTGATCAGGAAGCTGAGCTTAAGCTCAGCTTCCTGATCAAGGTAGGGATGAAAACGAGGGGGGGTGGGGGTATTGGGAAAGGCACCTGGGCCAAGTGCCCTAGATTTCAAGTGCCCTAAAATCTCCCCTTCTTTTTTAGGGGGTAGGGAAGAAAAGAAGGGCGAGTGAAGAAAAGAAGGGCGAGTGAAGAAAAGTAGGGGGAGTATTGAGATTGGGCCTTAATATAGTATAAATGACCACCTCTGACTTGGATAGATTCTTACAGTGGGATCAAGTCTCATGTACAAGGATATAGTCAAACGTATTTGGTAATGTGTCTACAAGCTTCAGAGTAGTACAGCAATATCTTTTCATTTTTGAGCATCTGTAAAGTATTTTTCTGAGCTCATGGCTTCAATATAAATGTTTTAAATATTTTTTAATAATTCAACAGAAAGAAAAAATGAGGCGCTGCTCTCATTAGCAAGTTCTAGTGGGGTCCATGGTCCTTCTAATCCAGAAGTATTTCAGGTTGAATCCCCCCCAACTCATTTGTTGGAGGTTGATACTGCATGTAAATGGCCAGAAGTGTTGTAAAAGAGTTTCTGAAATTGATTTTGAAGTGGGACCTTTAAAACATTTTATATGGATATGTACTTTATTGCTGTAAAATTCTAGTTTTACTTTTACTTTTGAATTACACAGTATAATAAGAGGGTAGAGGTCCTTCTGGAGCCAGTGAGAGAGAGAGTTGATGGTGTTGGAGTCGGTGAGAGAGAGTGAGACAGAGGGCAGCTGTTCTTTATACCCGGGTATGGGCTGCTGTGCCTCAGCCGAGACCCGTGCTGGGTTTCGGGGTCCATCCCCAATGAAAGAGATCAGTGACATCATTCACAACTAGTAGTAAAACAATAAACCCTACAAATAAACCCTATATATATATATATATATATATATATATATATATATATATATATATATATATATATACATATATATATATATATATATATATATATATATATATATATATATATATATATATATATATACACACACACAGGACTGTCTCAGAAAATTAGAATATTGTGATGAAGTTCTTTATTTTCTGTAATGCAACTAAAAAAACAATGTCATACATTCCGGATTCATTACAAATCAACTGAAATATCGCAAGCCTTTTATTATTTTAATATAAGCTAGTTCACTTTCAAAAAGATGCCAGATGGTTCGATGGACATGACTGAAGTTATTTGCATGTTCTGTCGATTTGAAATGAATTACCATCAAAGTACGTCGAGTCTCAAATACCATTTGCAGCCAAGAGCGCAGCGTACCGCTCCCCAACGCAAAGCGCTTTACATAAAACATAAAACTCAATAATGCCCCCCCCGCACACACACACGCGCACAGACGGGCACACTGCGATTCTCACAAGTTTATGGCTGAGCTGAGGATCAGGTGAGGAAACGGCTGAGTTACTCCCGTTACATGTGCACTTTATTTGTTTGTAATTTAGTTTTTGTATCCCCCTGTTTTGATCCCACTTAGGAGAAGGGGATATTTTTTGAGCCTTTTATTTTCCTCCATATGTTTATGATGCATATGGTTCATTGTTTTACATTGAGCTGCTTAAAAAAAACAAGGAATCTTAGTTAGTCTTTACAAGTGTAAAGTTGGGGACTATATTGTGTTTGTATTTATAAAGGAATGTTACATTCAGGTCAAACGCTTTTTTTGTGGAAAGTTGAATAAACATTGGCATAAAGCAGCATATTTGCCCTTTCTCATGTTGTTAACAGTATTAAAAACTAACTAGTAAGTAGTTATTTAGAACAGCACAAAATGTGTGAATAAATTTGCAATTATTATGCAATTAATCGCGATTAATCGCATAGTTAATTACAGAAATTATGGATTAATTAAGATTAAAAATTTCAATCGTTGGCCAGCACTTATATATATATATATATATATACAAATATTAATCTGCCAGTCAGTGCACCACTGCCAATTGTCTTGCTGAAGAATCAAACAGATAAACCACAAAACCAAAGAGGCAGACATAAATGTTTAACTGTGCGCATTCATACTGGTGATGGCTGGTCCGGGGGTTATTTGTTCCATTTCAACATGGAGAAAGCAAATTTGTCCCTCCGTTTGAAAATTAGAAAACAGGGGAAAAAAAGAATAGATAAAAGATCTGTGCACTGGTTATAACCTGGAAAGTGCACATTGGTTTTAAAAACGCAACAAGCATTAGCATCTTTATTTATTTATTTTCATTTTTTTTTATTCCATTGTATGCTGCTGTGATACTGGAATTTCCCCACGGGGGATAAATAAAGTATATCTTTATCTTTATCATCTAAGTTAAACTGCATTTGTGTCATTTCCGGCATATCGGCCTAATATCACTTATTTCTATTGTGAGTTCACTTTTTTCTTCCAACCTGGCTTGAAAAAAGGTTTGGTAACTGGTGATAATAAAATAAAAAATAAACAATTACAATAAAAACATGACTTTTTTGGTCCTGTAATTTCATTGCTATGAAATATGAACGATGACAAATAAAGAATCTTGAAGCTCTTGAATCTTGATAGCTCAATTTGTCCAAAGGGATTGTCACCTCATCTTGCACTTTCAGAGGAATGAGACTGATTTACTTCAAAATGCATTCAGCAGAATGATTGGAGTTAACTGGTATTGTAGACACTAAATAATAGATGACATGTCCATACAGCTACACCTATACCACAAAGACTTAAGAATGATTACCTTTTTATTGCCCACTTTTAATCAAAGGCTTACTACAAAACTGAATAGTGACATTTAGAGAAACTGTAAGAGATATTATATAAGTGGAGACAGGCATACTTTAGAAAGTTAACTGAGCTACACAGTAAGAGATTTGGAAGTAAAGTGCAGATAATGTTTTAGGCTTTGGGACTATTTGTGATGTTTTCACAATACAGTGGTATTTATTCTGGCATGTCTTTGAAAAGATGTATCAAAGAGGAAACAGGTGAGTTACAATGTTTACTTGCAGAAGGTAAACGTATCTAAGCATAAGTGCCAATAATACACAGCAGTTCTGAGCAGTGTGTGCATGTGTCAATGGTGAGGTAAAGCTGATGAGTTATACTGTCAAAAGGGGTCATAAATGGTTAAGTGTTGTGATGCCAATACAAAGGAATCATGAATATTGGACCTTTTAAATGTCCAGCTTTGCAAACCTTGACCACCCCAGTTCTGATTAGGGCTAAATGATTAATTTGCAATAATGTCGCAATGTCATAAAATATGATTTTGAAATCGCAACGTGAGCGATTATAGTGAATGAGCACTCAACTGCCACAACTCTTCATGCTGCGCTTTACCTTGTTCCGCAATGGCCTCTGGCTAGACTGTTTTATATAGTCTATGGGCTACATGGACCCGTCTGAAACTGAATCAGCAGAAACTCTAGTCTAGAAGACGAAGAGCACATCCATACTGTAAGATTATTTGGGTTTTTATAAAAAGGAAGATGCTGTGCAATGTCAGGTGTTCAGAGTTAGCCGTGCTAATGTTGCTACTTCATAGAGTACAACTACAAACGTGTTCCAGTGGTTAAAACGAAAAACAACTGAGCCATGTGTGACAGATGTGTGGCTAAAATGTTGAGTGTCAAGTGCGCCAGACAAGCCAAAGATGGGGATCATTGCCCAAAGTGTTTTAAGTGTTGCTCCTTACGAGTGCAGTTTAAAACGGCACAGGAAAGTCATTCTGACAACAAGAGTCCTTAGTTAAAGATGTGGCGCCAGCGCGGTGACCAACCCTGGATTCACAACATTAATAAACGGTACAGGGGCTGCATTTGTCCAGGGCTGAGCCCTTGTATATAACTGCTGTTGCATCAGGAGACACTCATCTAACAACAAACGTTTCCCACGATTTTCGGTTTTGAATAATCAAAATAATATTAATATTAAACTCCTTGATTGTTTTTTTCTTGCATTGGGATATTGGATACTACAGTTTACTATCAGAGCTCTGATTAAAACTATTAATATTCTACAGTGCGATGCTGATAACCTTTTCTCTTTTTACCTTTGTGTGTCAGAGATATCATTCATGAGTCTCAGTTCACAGATTGATATTAAGATATCGGTAATTTATGTTCCCTTGAAAAGAGGTGCTTAAACCACTAACACCACCAGATCTGTTTTAAATGTCTTTGAGCCTTTTGGTGAGATTGGAATCATTTGGAATTCGAAATTTGATTTTCAGTGATGTAAAATAAATGTAATCTAAATGGTTTGTGAAGCATGTTGTTTTGCACTTAAAAAAGTATTGAGATAAGTTTTTTTTTTTTTTTTTTATCTTTCAGGCTTTCCATTTATCCCAGTAAAAAAAGGAGACAGACATGCTGTAATCCACATTCCACTTGAATCATCATGAACCCCCAAAAAAGAAAAAAACATGTGAAAGTTTTATGTCATGATGTATTTAAAAGTTATAGCGTAATACAAACTGATATCAATATTGTCTAAAAGAGGGTGGCGCTGTGGAGCTGGACCCAGAATGTCCCTTATCAAACACCAAATGCTGCACCCTGCAGGATAACCAAAAACATGACAGGACCTGGCACCGGAAATCACCACAAGGAAGCATTACAAGGAGCACAGCAACAGAATGTCATGACAAGCAAGAATAAGAGAAGACTAAGAACTATTCATACACACAAACACACTGACAGCAACTCAAAGCTTAAACAAGACAAAAGAGTAAACAATGAGGAGAAATTAATTTAGAATTAAATAAGGTACTGCATGACACACAAAGGAGAGGTAAGTAAAGCAGCTTTCAAAATATATATCCATATATCCATCCATCCATTAATCCCTATTTAGGGTCACAAAAGTGCCTAGAGAGCCAAAAGGCAGGGGTACACCCTGTACAAGTAACCAGTCTGGTGGCACAAACTGCAAGCATTAGTTGGGTTTTGTGGTGATCTACTGTAGGAACAGAAGTCAGAAGAGTTTCTGTGTGGTGTTTGCATGTTCTCCCTCGTACACTGTTGTTTTTACAAGAACTAAGCACTAATCACAGCAGCCAACTTAAATATTCATAAGCATGCCCAAATACGCTCCTTTGTCACAATAGAATTACTTTTTTCTGCTTTACTTAAGAGCATAAGTGGTTATAAATATTTTGTCCACCAATTGTAAATAACACATACTGTACAGTCATTAAACACAAGCTGTCACATCTGCTGAGACTGACTATTTTGTCTGTCACTGGCTTTGAATAATTTTTACCCAGACAAACACTGTTCACTAATAGATGTCATGTCAAGTCTTTGATGACAAAGTCATCTTTGTTTTAACAAATCCATCCCACTGTGTGACGGTGGCTCCTAGGACAAAAGATGATTAGCATGTATGTTTTTTCTGTAATAGGGATATAAGTTTAACAAACAACACAGCATGAGTCCAGCTGTGTTTGTAGTAGCAACCCTATCATGAATATCACAAGCAGTTTTTATTTTGTCTTGTCAAGTTACATGAACATATCCAAACAAATTCTCTATTTTCCCACGTTTACTAATAGATGTAGATAATCTTAAACCAAAATTTAGACAAAATAACTATATTAAAACTGCACAAAGTTTAAAGTTTTGGTTGAGTTAATATCTTCTTTTGGTAAAAAAAAAAAAAGAATGGACACATAAAACACTAATCCAGATTTGGAAGACATTTTAGGGAAAGCTGATCTGATTAGAAGAGACGGTATTCATCCCACCCCTGATGGTGCAGCTTTTATTTCTAGAAAAATGGCTATTATTAGCCACTCCCCCTGACAATCCAGGGTCCAGTCCAGGATGCAGAGCTGTAGTCTTACACGCTTCTCTGCTGCTTCTTGAAGACTACCGCCTACTAATAAAAATATAAGAACACATTAGGTAATTGGCGATTCTAAGAAGGTGCCGAGCAAAATAGAATTGGTGTTGATTCCCTACCCTCCAAAAGGTCACCAAACGTGACGTGATAGAGGCGTTAATCAAAATAACCTTGTAAAAATAAAAACCAATATGCATTTAGTGCCAATTAAAGACCGAAAAGTTAGATGCAGACTACTTCATCAACTATCTTTAAGTTCCAAGTCTCTATTAGTAAACAATTTAATTACTCAGACCAGGAATTATATTTTTTACAGTTTATAAGAAACATGGCTACCGGAGGAATAGTATGTTAGTTTCAATGAATCGATGCCGCCCGGGTACTTTAATTATCATTGCCTGAATCAAGGGCCGGGTGGACGAGTAGCGGCAATCCATAACTCCAGTCTTCAAATAAAATCTAAACTTAAATGCTTTTATAATACATTCAAAAGCCTCACTCTTAATATAAAACTCCAAAGCTGGACATCAGAGAAGCCAGTTTTGTTAGTGGTAGTGTACCGACCCCCTACTGGTGGTTATCTAGAGTTTCTGTCTGAGTTTTCAGATTTTCAATCTGGTTTATTGAGCAGTACAGACAAAGTCATCATAATAATAATAATAATACATTTTATTTATATAGCGCTTTTCAGGGCACTCAAAGACGCTTTACATTACAACAAAACACAAATACAAATTACAATTACACAGGACAGTACATAAGGACACAACATGAGACAGGACATTAATCACACATTAAAAGCAGTTCTGTAAAGGTGGGTTTTGAGATGGGATTTGAATGCTGGGAGGTCTGTACAGTCACGGATGTTTTTGGGGAGGGAGTTCCAGAGGGTGGGTGCAGCGATGGAGAAGGCCCTGTCGCCCCAGGTCCGGTGCTTGGTTCTGACTGGAAGGGACAGGAGGTTGGCGTCAGAGGAGCGGAGGTTGCGGGAGGGAGTGTGGTGGTGGAGCAGGTCGGTGAGGTAGCAGGGGGCCTGGTTGTGGAGGGCTTTGTGGGTGAGGAGAAGGATTTTGAAGTGGATCCGTTGAGGGATGGGGAGCCAGTGGAGCTTCTGGAGGACTGGGGTGATGTGATCTCTGGAGCGGGTGTGGGTGAGCAGGCGGGCGGCAGAGTTTTGAATGTATTGGAGTTTATTGAGGACCTTGGAAGTTGAACCGTAGAGGATGCTGTTGCAGTAGTCGAGTCTTGAGGTGATGAAGGCGTGGATCAAGGTTTCAGCGGTAGAGAAGGAGAGTGATGGACGGAGACGGGCAATATTTTTGAGGTGGAAGAAAGCAGTCCTTGTGATGTGGTTGACATGGTGTTGGAAGGAGAGGTTACTGTCCAGGATAACTCCGAGGTTGCGGATGTGAGTGGAGGGAGACAGAATGGAGTTGTCCATGGTGAGGGTGAAGTTGTGAGCGGTTTTGGTGAGGGATTTTGGGCCGATGATGAGCATGTCCGATTTGTTGCAGTTGAGTTGGAGGAAGTTCGAGTGCATCCATGATTTTATCTCAGTGAGGCAGTTGGTCAGGGTAGAGTGGGTTGCAGAGGTGAGGGATTTGGTGGAGATGTACAGTTGGACGTCGTCGGCGTAGCAGTGGAAGTGGAGGCGGTGGCGGCGGATGATGTTGCCAAGGGGGAGCATGTAGAGGATGAAGAGCAGAGGACCAAGCACCGAACCCTGGGGGACGCCTTGTGACAGAGGGGCAGTGGAGGAGGAGCAGTTGTTGATGCTGATGAATTGATGTCTGTTGGTGAGATAGGATTTTAACCAGGAGAGGGCGGATCCGGTGATGTAGAGAGATGATTCCAGGCGGGAAAGGAGGATGGTGTGGCTGATGGTGTCGAAGGCTGCTGTGAGGTCCAGGAGAAGGAGAATGCTGAGGTTGCCGGAGTCGGAGGAGAGAAGGAGGTCATTGGTGACTTTGATGAGGGCTGTTTCTGTGCTGTGACGTGAGCGGAAACCAGATTGAAATGTTTCAAACAGATCATTGGAGGTGAGGTGGGTCTTGAGCTGAGTGGCGACGGCACGTTCCAGAATTTTTGACAGGAAAGGGAGGTTGGAAATGGGCCGGAAGTTGTTCATGGTGTCAGGGTTGAGTCCAGGTTTTTTGAGGATGGGGGTGACAGCTGCCAGTTTGAGGGTGCCCGGGACTGATCCAGAGCTGAAGGAGGAGTTGACGATGTTGATGATGAGTGGGGAGATGGCTGGGAGACAGTTTTTTATAAATGTGGATGGGATGGGGTCCAGAGCACAGGAAGATGTTTTCATGCCCATCATGACTGTAGAAAGAGACGCTGAAGACATGGGAGAGAAGTGAGACAGGGACTGAGAGGTGGAGGGGGGGGAAACAGGTGGGGAGGTGGAGGGGGTGGAGGAGGTGGTCAGGTTACTGTAGATGGTCTGGATTTTGGATTGAAAAAATGAGAGGAAGTCGTTGCACTTAGAGACTGTGAAGGAGTTGGAGATGTTGTCACTGGGTTTGAGAAGTTTGTTTATTGTGGAGAAGAGAGCCTTTGGGTTGGAGGAGTCGGAATGGATGATGTTGGAGAAGTAGGTGGAGCGAGCTGAGTTGAGGGCATCCTTGTATTGGTGGAGATGATCAGAGTAGGCGAGTTGATGAACAGTTAATCCAGATTTCTTGCAGAGTCGCTCGAGTTGACGTTTACGGGATTTCAGTTTGCGGAGTTCAGGGGTGTACCAGGGTGCTGAGCGTGCGAAAGAGACTGTTTTGGTTTTGATGGGAGCCAGTTGATCAAGACAGGAGGAGAGTGTATGATTGTAGTAATCCACGAGGTCCGAGGGGTTGTCGGGTGACGGGGGAGGGGAGGCAGACATCTGAGTGGCAAGAGAGGCTGAGAGGGCAGAGGGGGAGATGGATCTGATGTTGCGGAAGGATATTTTGCGTGCTTCTTTGGGAGTGGGGATGGGGATGTTGATGTCCATAATGATTGCCAGGTGATCAGACACGTGGAGGTTGAGGCTGGAGAGCTGATTTATGGTGAGGCCGGTGGAGCAGACGAGATCGAGGGTGTGGCCGCGGGCGTGAGTGGGGAAGTCGACGTGTTGAGTGAAGTTGAGGCAGTGTAGCAGGTCCAGGAATTCAGCAGCAGGTTTACAGTTTGCATCGTTGATGTGGAAGTTGAAGTCACCCAGGAGGAGAACAGAGGGAGAGATGGAGCAGAGCTGGGTCAGAAAATCTGAGAGATCCGAGAGAAAGGAGGGGTTTGGTTTGGGGGGGCGATAAATGACGGCGGTGACAAGAGGAGTGGGGCCAGGTAGTTTGAAGGCAGCGTGCTCAAACGACGGAATGACAGGAATGGGGATGGAGGTTGCTTTAATGTCCTTTCTGTATATTGCTGCAACACCGCCCCCCCGCCCCTCAGCGCGAGCTTGTTCCATGTAGGTGAAGTTGGGGGGAGTGGCCTGATTTAGTGAGAAATAGTCCAGGGGTTTGTGCCAGGTTTCTGTTAAACAGAGGAAATCCAGATTATTGTCCGTTATAAATTCATTCAGCAGCAGGCTTTTGTTGTTGAGTGAGCGGGTGTTGAACAGAGCCAGTTTCAGGTGGTGTTGCTTGGTGATTGGCTGAGAGGACTGAGGAAGTGGACGGAGATTGGACAGATTCTGTTTGTTGTGATGACGTAACGAAGTTGCGGGACGGCAGGAAGACCAGAAGGAAGGAATGGAGTTTGGCGACGTGAAGTTGTATGAAAACATGCGTCCTGAGCGGCTGTGTGGAGGATGGTTTTGCCAGAGTGGACCAGGTGTCGGGCGCGGGTGGTGGGCCGCGGCGGAGTGGAGCAGCGGCATGGTCCGGGTCGAGAGCGGTAGCTGGAAGCTAACGAGAGCTAGCGTCGAGGAGCCGAGGGTCCGGGTGTAGAGGAGCGACGAAAACCCCAGGAATATCCACAGGATTAGCCACAGCATGCTACGGACTCATAGTGATTGGTAATCTTAAGGTAGCTTTTAATACTCTTCTAGAATCTATTGACATTTCACAAAAAAGTAAACAAACCAATGCACTGCTTTAATCATACCTTCAATCTTGTCCTCGCTATAGGAGCCAAATTTGTTGTTCTTCACTGTGTGTGTCTGTGGGTGGCGAAGTGTTGTTACCTGAGCCACAGGTATAAAGGTGATTACGTCACGTCTGTTTGACAGATGTTTGGCCCGGAAGGGCAAAAGGTTTTTGACCACTGTGGCGCTAAAACTTAAACGTTATGCTTTGTCTGAGCAATCTTAATGAAGTCGCAATAAATACACTTAATTGCATCAGAAGAAAAGCCTCCTGGCTCGTCCGTCACCGCCGGGGAACGTGGGCAGCAGCAGCCAAAAGCGCGTCGACCAGGTTCTATCTAGGTCAAACATTCTCAGTCGCCAAAAGCATTGGGCTTGGCTCCTTCACTCGCCTATGGTGTAGAACCCAATGATCTGTTGGTGTTGCATGTAAACTCCCTCCTATCCAACCACAAATTAATAGCGTTTGAATTTAACACTGTCAATGTTAAAGTGCAAAAAAGGAAGTATTACTTTAGCTAATGTTTATCTGATAAAGCTATTGCTAAATTTAGGGAGGCAATCACTTTTCATCTTCCTACGGTGGAACATAGTGAAGCAGTTGAGGGCTGTGACCTGGGTTCTACCTCTGCAGATGTTGATTTTCTTGTCAGTAACACTGCAGATTTGCTGAACTCACGTTTAGAGGCAGTTGCTCCTTTGAGAAAGAGGGTCTCTAAAGGGAGCTTAAATCCCGGGCATCATTCGTATATCCACATGCTGAAACGAAAAGTGTGTAAACCCCTTTTCACATAGAGGGTGCGAAGCGCAGACCGCCGCCGGCGATCCTATTCATTGTGTATGCTACCGTGGCGCAAGAGCGGACCACTCTGCCGCCGAGCTGAGCGGCGCGAGAGAGGGCGCATGTCACGGCATTTGCGCCGCGCCTGCCGGCGCCTGAATTGAACATTTTTTTAATTTCACCGTGCCACGCTGTGACATCTCAGCGCGTCCAATAGGAGAGAAGGTGGTGGAGGGTGAAAAAAAACTTGCAGGTTGTAGATCAGAGACGATCAAGTAAAAAAAAAAAATTTTGTGCGCCTTGTCAGCCACAGTGTATCGTTACACCCCTACTAAATTATATGACTGTAAAATAACTAGTAAAATAATTATTTCACAATAATTATTGTGAAATAACTAAGAAATAAATAACTCAAATAGACCTTTCAATATCCATTTAAAGTGATTAAAAAAAATTAATTGCAAAAGCCTATGCAGTAAACAAATCATTTTAGCTTGTCTAATTTATTTCTGTCACCAGAACATAGCTTGCCATGAAGCACCCCGCATTTTTCAGGTATGTCATGACAAACCGTGTGTTCGATAATAGAAGAAACCAAACAAGCTATAATAAATATAGTTAATATAAACTTCATTGAACTAATATAACCTTTTGAAATTTAAGATGAAATATCCAAAGCACTGAACACTGGTTGTGCACGAGTGGGTGTGTGTATGAGTGTGTCCGTGTCCGTGTGTAACATGGCTGGCGATTCAATGATCTGCAAGTTTTGCCAGCACGCAGTTGACTGGACACGAAAGGATACGTGCGAAGAGAGATCATGTACTTTAAGGGCGACGTCTGTAAGAGGTGGAATCGTAATTTTGTATTACAGTACGATGCACTCCCCTAGCGTGGAGCGCGAGCGATGTCCGTTTCTTAACGCAGCTGGTTGTCTGTGCGAGCGGACGTGGACGCAGGCACAAACAGGAAGTATTTTCCAGCCTTAACAGTCCTGAGTAAACCGGTCGTTCTGCAGCTTCTGCGCTGATTTCTCTGCTTCAACATGTTTGTTTTGTTCATGAGGGCAATGGGGGCGTGAGGGGGCGTGAGGGGGCAGAGAAGCGCGCAGTGTCCCCGGCTTTTTGTGACCCCGGCTTTTAGTGACCCCTCTTGGAGCATTTACTCGAGTTAATTGTTTGATAGTTTCACACCACGCGCATGTGTGAATGAAATGACGTGACTACTGGGATTAAAGTTCACCAGGCGAAAATGTAACTATGAAAAAAAATCGATCTTCAAACATACAAATCGATTTTTAGGAATTAATATGACAATCGATTTAGAATCGGAAAATCGATTTTTTTCAACACAGGCCTAGTTGCAAGCCAGTTATGTGACAATTTGTATAAAAATAATCTATTTAAAGTTTTTCAGTCTGGGTTCAGAATGCTTTACAGCAAAGAAGCAGCACTGGTTCAAGTCATGAATGAATGACCTTCTTATGACCCCAGATAATGGATCGGTATCCATACTGGTTCTACTGGACCTCAAGCTGCTTTTGACAATGTAGATCACATTATCATTATACTACATAGGTTAGAGCATGTTATTGGGATTAAAGAGACAGCTTTGTGTTAAGAGTCTATCTCACAGATTCCAGTTTGTTCATGTTCATGAGGTTTCTTCAGAACAGTCGAGGGTCTGCTATGGTGTTCTGCAGGGTTCAGTGCTAGGGCCAATCTTGTTCAGTTTATACATGCAGTCCTTGGGAAGTATAATCCAGAATCACTGCATAAATTGTTATTGCTATGCTGATGTTACAAAGCTCTATTTGTCTATGAAGCCAGATAAAACAGAACCATTAGCCAAACTTCAGGAATGCATTAAAGACATCAAGTACTGTATGTCTAGATTGTTTTTTGCTTCTAAAATCCAATAAAATAGAGGTAATTGTTTTCGGTCCCAAACACCATAGGAAGGGATTAGATGGTGTTGTGATGGCCTCCAGTACTACTGTGCAAAACCTTGGTGTTATTCTTTATCAGGATTTGTCATTTAAACAGCATATTAATCACATTTGTAAGACAGCATTTTTCTATGGAGCTAGAACAGTTTAAATATTCACAAATGTACAGGGCGATTTACAAATGCACAGGACAAGATTCACAAATGCGCAGGATGATTTAACAATGCACAGGACATTTCACAGGTACGTACGACAAGATTCACAAATGTATTTCTGAAGCACACAAAAATATAATCTGATTTACAAATAGCTTGTGGTCTGTGGACGTCTCTGCATTTGTGTGTGGATTTTTGAGAATCCCCTGACTTGCCTCAACCAAAAAATGTCTTTTTTTAAATACAGATTGATCTGCAACCAATCAGATATCTTCCTTGTTTCAGCCAATAATAAGAATGCACCCCACGTGGGGGATGATTTACTCATAAGCCAATCACATTAAGCCATTCAAACTGCACTATATGCATGTGTATTTCAGTCAGTTCCACATGGCTTCCAGCAAGGACAGCAGAGCAGTAAGTGAAACATTTAATTTAACATGTTTGCAAGAAGATCAACCCGTAGTTATTAATTAGGAGTATCTCATCGCCATCATTGTTCGTCATTGTTCTCTTAGTTTTCTGTGCCGGTCTGCCCCTTCCTTTTATCTTCTGTGCATGTTTGCAGGCCAAAGCCTTAGGAGCTGCATGCTGCCCTGCAATCCGACCCTCGGATCATCCCAGTGCTTGCTTCCACCTGTCTGTATAGATGGCTCTGTTGAATATGTGAGGTTAATCAACCTTTTTGGATTAAGTTTTGTTCGTATGAAAAACAGAATCGGGTCAGCTTGAAGAGCTGACTGTGTGTTAGACAATTGCTTATCACATGTTACCAGTTACAACAGCCACTCCCTAAACTGCTCAGGGGTTTGGGCTGGTCCACAACTGTCTCATTTCAGTTGGACAATTCTGTTGGAACACCCTCAACAGAAAGGATGTCTGTTTGCTCTGCAGAACATAGATTAGTTGTTATTCAACTGAAATGTCCTGTTTATCTGTTTGTTGCCTCCCATTGTCCATCCACTGTCTTCCATTGGTTGTCTTAACATAGCCGACGCCTGTCGGTTTCTCAAATAAATACCTTCTGCAAAGAAGGACCCAGCAAGCATTTCGTCGAGAGCGAGAGGGCCGTGTTGCTCTGCAAGCTTCGACTGTGCTTCCCTTCTGCAGAAGGCCTTGAAAATCATTTCTAACAGTCTCTGTGTCTTTTCCTAAGTTATTAATTTATGCTGTGATGATTTAGGAACCTAACAAATACCTACTGACATCCTGACCTGCAGTCCAACCAATGATCAACTCAGTGTCTGCTATCTACATCTATTTATATAGTCATCCCTGTAGTACACCAACCAACCATGTCCAGTGCCTTGCAAAAGTATTTGCCCCCCTTGAACTTTGTGACCTTTTGCCACACTTCAAACATAAAGATATAAAACTGTAATTTTTTGTGAAGAATCAACAACAAGTGGGACACAATCATGAAGTGGAACGAAATGTATTGGATATTTCAAACTTTTTTAACAAATAAAAAACTGAAAAATTGGGCGTGCAAAATTATTCACCCCCCTTAAGTTAATACTTTGTAGCGCCACCTTTTGCTGCGATTACAGCTGTAAGTCGCTTGGGGTTTGTCTCTATCAGTTTTGCACATCGAGAGACTGAATTTTTTGCCCATTCCTCCTTGCAAAACAGCTCGAGCTCAGTGAGGTTGGATGGAGAGTGTTTGTGAACCGCAGTTTTCAGTTATTTCCACAGATTCTCCATTGGATTCTGGTCTGGACTTTGACTTGGCCATTCTAACACCTGGATATGTTTTTGTGAACCATTCCATTGTAGATTTTGCTTTAAGTTTTGGATCATTGTCTTGTTGGAAGACAAATCTCCATCTCAGTCTCAGGTCTTTTGCAGACTCCATCTGGTTTTCTTCCAGAATGGTCCTGTATTTGGCTCCATCCATCTTCCCATCAATTTTAACCATCTTCCCTGTCCCTGCTGAAGAAAAGCAGGCCCAAACCATGATGCTGCCACCGCCATGTTTGACAGTGGGGATGGTGTGTTGAGGGTGATAAGCTGGGTTGCTTTTACGCCAAACATAACGTCTTGCATTGTTGCCAAAAAGTTCGATTTTGGTCTCATCTGACCAGAGCACCTTCTTCCACATGTTTGGTGTCTCCCAGGTGGCTTGTGGCAAACTTTAAACAACACTTTGTATGGATATCTTTAAGAAATTGCTTTCTTCTTGCCACTCTTCCATAAAGGCCATAATTGTGCAGTATATGACTTATTGTTGTCGTATGGACAGAGTCTCCCACCTCAGCTTTAGAGCTCTGCAGTTCATCCAGAGTGATCATGGGCCTCTTGGCTGCATCTCTGATCAGTCTTCTCCTTGTATGAGCTGAAACTGTAGAGGGACGGCCAGGTCTTGGTACATTTGCAGTGGTCTGATACTCCTTCCATTTCAATATTATCGCTTGCACAGTGCTCCTTGGGATGTTTAAAAGCTTGGGAAATATTTTGTATCCAAATCCAGCTTTAAACTTCTCCACAACAGTATCTCGGACCTGCCTGGTGTGTTCCTTGTTCTTCATGATGCTCTCTGCGCTTTAAACGGACCTCTGAGACTATCACAGTGCAGGTGCATTTATACGGAGACGTGATTACACACAGGTGGATTCCATTTATCATCATTAGTCATTTAGGTCAACACTGGATCATTCAGAGATCCTCACTGAACTTCTGGACAGAGTTTGCTTTACTGAAAGTAAAGGGGGTGAATAATTTTGCACGGCCACTTGTTCAGTTTTTTATTTGAAAGTTTGAAATATCCAATACATTTCGTTGCACTTCAGGATTGTGTCCCACTTGTTGTTGATTCTTCACAAAAAATTACAGTTTTATATCTTTATGTTTGAAGCCTGAAATATGGCAAAAAGTCACAAAGTTCAAGGGGGCAAATACTTTCGCAAGGCACTGTATAAGTACATCAGTACATAGGACTCATAGTTCTCCTGCTCACGGGTAGTTAATATTAATATCTTGTCTTTTGTACATTTGACTGTATGTCTTTCTCTCCTCTTTCTGTTCATCATCCTTCCTTTCCTATCCCTTTTTTTCCTGCTCTGCCCTGCCTTCGACAAGATGGTCGTCCCTTATGAGCCAGATCCTGTTCAAGGATTCTTACCTCCTAAAAGGGGAGTTTTTTCTTCCCACTATTTGACTTAAGGTTTTTCTTGCCATGTTTTTCCAGGGGCCATGTCCTGGGTCTCTGAAAAGCACCTAGAGACAATGTGTATTGCAATAGATGCTATATAAATACAATTTAATTGTATTTGTGGAATTTGTATTTATTAAAGAGTAAAGATTAATGGCAAAATTGTTTTTATTGTTATTTGCTGATCATAGAAAATTCAGGGATGTCCTGTTTAGTTATATTGGTTTTGACTGAGAATGGTTTATTTATTTTGTCAGCTCGTTTTCAATCTTCAACAATTGTAAGTTGTCTTTTAAACCATCACAACAATATTTAAGGAAAATTCGAAGAACACTGGCTCATACAATTAACTCACAAAGATGTCTGATCCAGAAATAGCTGGAGCCTGTACCTTCAGTCATTAGGCAACAGGCGGTGTGCACCCTGGAGAGATCCAATCTTTTATGATATACCTAAACTCTTTAATGTCTTGTAGTATGCTGTAACCTTTGTAAGTTAGCAATCTATGCCATCTTGTGCAATCGCTGCTGAAGCTGATATACATGGATTGATTGTAAATGTGCAGCAGATTGACTGGTTCAATGTTCTTTTTTATTCATGCTTGTACAGTTTTGCTTTCAATTATTTAACAAGACTGTTGACATATCAGATATTGTCTCCCATCAGTTACAAAAAAAGTAAACAATTCTGACTGTGAGTCAATGTCTGCTGCATACTGACAAACGGATAGTTGAAATTAAAGGATTTGAGTGTGTTGCCATGATCACAATATATCACTGAGAAATTCAGCATAGATTTGTGGTTCTGTCAATCTGCATGACCCTGTTGTGGTTAAGCTCCTTTAGGTTTTTCCACACCAGATGAGGCAATTATATTTATAGTGAATTTTAAATAGTAAAGTATCAACATAGAAAAGCAAACCCCCATAATATTTTAGTTGTATTCCAATATTTGGCATTCAGTATCAATGTATCATGTAAATATTTGGCTTTTCCTCATGAAAGATTTCTTGAACAAAATTAAAATAATGTGTGCACAAAATGTATGGAATGAGAGTAGGATTGACCACCACAAGAGTGAAGCATGTGCTTCATTTCTTACAAATGTACTTTCCAGAAGCCCAATCTTTCTTTGAAAACAAGTTTAAATTGACTAAATACAACAAATTAAACTGGCTTAAATTCAGTGGCCCATTAAGATTAACCCTGTGAAACTGATTAATATTGCAAGTTTTACACTTAAAGGGAAAGTTCGGTTTTTTACAACCTGGACCTTATTTATGACATTTTTTATGGTTGTATACTCACCCAGAAAAGTTTGGTGTCATTTGGAGTCCTTCGGAAGATATTAGGAGGTTTTTTGCGAGCCGCTTCTCCGTGTAATGGAGCGCATGAGGGCATAGACGGACGCAGACGATGCAGCATCTAAATAACACATGATTGCCGCGAAACTCTTCATTTCTTTTATGAATCACTAGATCTGCTTCCAGGACCTGTTGTAACATTGTGTCGCTGTCTGTGTAATAAATAAAATAAATAAATCCGTTTGTAAACAAGACCTCTGAACTCATGACGTCATCGCGAGTGCGCGCACTCTGTCCTCCGTTCAGTGAGCTCTTCAGCCGTATACTCTGGCTCAAAACGGTAAGGACGTCCATCATATTCAAAGTCGTCGTCCACAACCTCAGAATTAGACAAATATTCAGACATGTTTCAAATAACTAACAGTAAACTAACAGTAGCGTGAGGTTTCTGTACACGGAGCTGCGTCTGCGATGCGCGCACAGAGATGACGTCATGAGTTCAGAGGTCTTGTTTACAAACGGATTTGTTTAATACACAGACCGCACCACAATGTTACAACAGGTCCTGGAAGCAGATCTAGTGATTCATAAAAGAAATGAACGAGTTTCGTGGCAATCATGTGTTATTTAGACGCTGCATCGTCTGCGTCCGTCTATGCCCTCATGCGCTCCATTACACGGAGAAGCGGCTCGCAAAAAAACTCCTAATATCTTCCGAAGGACTCCAAATCACACCAAACTTTTCTGGGTGAGTATACAACCATAAAAAATGTCATAAATAAGGTCCAGGTTGTAAAAAACCGAACTTTCCCTTTAATGCATCCGCATGGTATAGTCTTCCAAATAACCACCCTTATATTTGGTGTTGCACTGTTTATGATAACTCCTTAGGATGTCACAAATGGAGCACAGCTAATGAAAAAATGGGCACATTAAAGTGTACAGGTACATGCTTTTTTGTTTCAGTGATATGAGATAGCTACTTATGTACTTCTCCACTGAAGAACGAATAAAAATAATGTAGTTGGAAATAATGTACTGGAAATCTGTGTTGTTGATTTCTTTGTGCGTCCTTTGATTTTTGTTTTTGATCACGTGTCAAAAACAATGTGCATGACACAACAATGTCATGTTGCTGATTCTGCTTTCATCCTATCGCTTTTATGTGCCAACCAATTTAATGGCCCTCACTCATTCGTGTGGAACTGCTGAAGACTGACATTGTGGCAGTAAAAGCTTTAGAAGGTGGTCCATCAGTGAATAATAGATTTTCCAATAATACGAGAAAAAAAGGTTCTGTACTGTAAAACTTTGTGAAACATGGACTACTACAGAATAAAAGGTGCTCGGACTGGTTCCGTGGGCGTGTTATTATGTTAACAGGAAGAATGTTTTAAGTTCAGTTTATTTCTTTTTCTAAAAGTGTTAATTTAAGGTCCCATATTATTGCCTTGGGCGGTCGTCGTTGGGGCGGAGGGTCATGTGCCCGGTGTCTGCGGGGACTCTGGGGCTTCTGGGGTGTCCGCTGAGTGGGGGAGTGGCGCCGATTGTAGGCTTGGAGGGCATGGCCCTCTTGGCCCTGCAATCGGCCTATGCTGGGTGGCTGGCGCTCAGCTGGGTCCAGGTCCATCGCCGTGGGTTTCCTGGCTGCCTCCTCCCGTCATCATGGGGGCTTCGCCCAGGCGCTCTGTTGCCTGCTGGGAGGAGGGCAGGGCTTGCTGGGGTGGGGGTCTCCTCCTGTCCCTCTTCCGGTCCTCCGTGGGGCTGCTGGTGGCCTGGGTTCGGGTTTCTTCTTTGTCGGCTTCTGGTCTCTCGGGTGGCGTGGTTGTGCCCTCCCTGCTCCACTGTAGTTGCAGTTCAGGTAAAGTCTTGTTTTCACTTTGCACACACACAGTTACACAGACATAAACACCTGCTCACCCACTTACATGCTTACCCCACAGTTTTGGGAACAGATAAGCCTAATTCTTAATTAGTTTTAGAGACCTGGAATGGTGGCTGTTTGTGTCTCTCCCCGTTCCCATCTCTGTTTGTTTGTTTTCTCTCTCAGATTCCAAAGCTTTGTGTGTTTTCATGTGTTTCTCTTATTTCAGCGGATGCTACCTTGTTTTTGGCCGTTCTGAAAATGATGCGCAAGTGTCATCTTCACCCTTTCCACAATATAAATGTTATCGCGGCCATCATTGTGAGATAAACTCACCAACCTTGAGGACCAAGACAAGAAAGACAAAAGCTTCTATTGTTCAAGTATGTAGTTTTGGCCTATTTTATGCCCCAACCATGAGGTACCGTGTTAAGAGTTAATGATCATTTAAAACACTTCTTGAGCTCATGAACTGGAAAGTAATTTACTTTATTGTGCCCTGTCCTCTGCAGAGGGCATTCCCTGGCGGTGATATCATCGTACACCTGAAATAAATATAGACAAAGTGAAACTAATGGGAAAAGTGACTAAATGTAAACTAGTAAGATGAATGGAGAGGGATAAACGGTGTTGAACCTTCAGTTTGTTATCTGAACTGATAACATAGTTAAAATTCTGCTGGGGCACCACTAAGGGCACACTGAAGAACACTTTTGTATAATTTCTGTCTCTGGAAGATTATGGGGATGCACTATGTCTTCATTTATCTGGTGTCTGGTAGCTGGAGAAAAAAGAACCTCGCACTAAAAAAAAAAACTCTGAACAGATTTAAAGTGGGCATATTGTACTAATTTCTGTCATCAAACTTTATTTGGTACCTATAGAGTACATTTACACCCAATATAACTCCAGAAGCCTTTAATTATTTCAAAACAAAGACAGAGAATTACAAGAGGCCTTTCCTCAAAATGAGCAGGGACGGCTCAGTTGTTTTTTCAATTAATATTTGAGTTTAAGACTTTTTTTTTTCAGCAGGGGTCCAGCTCAGTGACAGAGCATTTCTCATCAATGCAGTCCTGAAGTCTGAAACTTCTCCTCCATCACTACCCTTAGCTTATTTTTTTGCAAAGGTTGCAAAGTTTCGTCTACAGTGAACAGTCTTTTCTTTTTCCTCTATCCACATAAATAAATATCATAACTCTTTTATTTGAATGAGTTTGCATGAACGTTTGCTTACGAACAAACAAAATGTTGATATTTATATTTATCATACATTTCCACACACTCCTCATGACTGCCGGTAAATTATCATTCATCATCATTCATTTAAATTTATTCCATGCAAAGTTTCACACACTGAAATAGTTGCCCACTGGTGTAGTCATCGAGGAGGAGGTGCTGGTACTGTAGGTCTGAAACTGTTCAGTTAAGGCTGACACTGAGATTTAATTAACAAGCATAGCTAAATATGTATTAATTTGGTGGTTGTGTAATGTATTGTTGAACAATTAGATTTTTTTTTTTTGTGTTGGCAAGTTTTTTTTCCCTCTGATTCATTGCCTTTGTAAAGCTCTTTGTCTAGTCAGAATTGAGGGGAACAATTTCTTCTGTAGTCTAGTCTCCATATGTTTTCTTTTCTCTTTTTAGAATGTGCTTTGCCTTTGTTGTTGTTTTGTTTAGAAAATCTTGATTACCTTTCCCATGGTTTTTAATTTGGCTTCCTGTCTTTGCTTCACATCTGGGTGCATTTGCTGAATTCCACATCTGCTAAATCTTTTTGCTTATTTTCCACTCTAATTATATTTTCTTTGCTTTTAAATTTCATGTCAATCAGATTTTTTAATTTTGTTTTACATCATTCACCTGACATTGCATTTGAGTCCTCCTTTCTTCACACCATTTTTCTGACTCATGATTCTGACCAATTTTTTTTAAATCTCCCCTCTCTCATTTGGCAATGCTGCAACATTGTAGATTCATTTTTTGATCACTGTAATTTTTTTAATGCAAATGGAAATCTTTAAAATTAAGTACATATTCAAAAATTGATTTATATGTAAGGAAAAAGGCACAGTAATGAACTTGTCCGTAATGAACGCATTTGTGAGGTCACACACGGATGTTGAACGAGAAAGCCTGGCTCTCAGTCTCTGCTCTAATTCATCCCAAAGGTGTTCTATCGGGTTGAGGTCAGGACTATGAGGTGCCGTGAGGGACATATTTCTGAATTAGCGTTCATAAACACATATAAAATCCAACTCTTTTACACACTATACTGAAAACCTCTCACACTCACTTGTGAAATCTCTCATACACACAGGTGAAATGTTCTTATACATACAACTGGAAATGTATCCACTCCAATGAAATGAAATCCAACTCTTTTACACACTATACTGAAAATCCTCTCATACACACTGGTGAAATCCTCTCACACACACTGGTGAAATCCTCTCACACACACTGGTGAAATCCTCTCACACACACACTGGTGAAAATCCTCTCGCAAACACAACTGAAAATCCTCTCACACACACTGGTGAAATCCTCTCACAAACACAACTGAAAACGGAAGTGGGTTGGTTTACTTAATAATATATTAGCTTCAGCAAAGATTATAAGGGGTCTGTCAAGAGTTACAACTGCAGGGCAACAAAAAAGTGCATTAACAAGAAAGGCAAACTGAAAAGGTGCATAGTATTCTTAATCAATACAAATAAATTCAGTATGCACAGCTGACACTTGATTCACTTCAGACATGTCTTGCTAAACACAAATTGAAAAGTGCATTTTAATACAAATCATAAATAAAATATAATGCTTAGACATGCCAGTGTAAAAGTAAACAGCCAAGTAAACAGAAACTGAATGACTGAGGCAACATTCGGCTGAGGTATTAATTGACTGTGTTTGTGTGCGTGCGTGCGTGCGTGCGTGCGTGCGTGCGTGCGTGCGTGCGTGCGTGCGTGCGTTTTTACACATTTTAAACTTAGAAAATAATTATTCTGTTCATTCTGGGTGGATCAGGGGAAGATTTTTCTTAATAAAGAGCAGCATCTCTGACTTTTTGCATGAGAGACGGTTTCTGCGCTTGTCCATCGTGTGTCCAGCAGCCAAAAACAGACACTCGCTATCGACGCTGGTGCATGGCGCTGACAGATATTTATGAGCAAGCTGGGCCAGGCACTTTAAACGGGACCGGTTGCTCCTCCAGTATTCTAGCGGACACCGGCTCAGGTGAATCAGAATCAGAATCAGGTTTATTTGGCCAAGTCAGGTCAAACAAAACAGGGAATTTGACTCCGGTTGTTTCGCTCACTGTACAGTAAATAGACAAATGACAGCTCTTATTAACATGTATACAATTTTAAAAAAGTGAAAGGTGCAGCAGTATGAGGTAGAGGTAGTATGAGGTATCGTAGCGATGCATTTTTTTCAGATGGCTGATGAGGTTTGTGGTATTGAAGCTCAATGTTTTTTTTTTCCTCCTCATGAAATGTTTGCTGAACATTTGGTGCAAATAGCACGCAAATTGTCTTCATCCGAAATGGTAAAAAAATTCCCACACGATCGACGCCATGTTTGTTTTTAACGCTGGGGAAGTTTACAACAGGCCGTTTACGGCATGGTTTACGGAATGATTTACGGCACGCGACGTCCATGGAGAAAGGGAGTGCTTGATTTGCTCAAACACAGCTCTGGCAAACTGTGCAATCTTCACTGGAACTTTTATCATCGGATATCGGAGCTATTTTTAACATTATCGGATTTATTGATATGACGTCATAATTCCTGATATCGGCCCGATAAATATCGGATCGATATTTATCGTGCACCCTTACAAATTTCCATTTGATTTCCTCTCTAGTGCACTAACAACAGTAATTTTTAACCAGGGATAAATATAATTGTCATCACACCCACATTGAATAAATGTCTGTCACCCTTGCACTCGCGTGATGATATGGACAAAAGGAGGGAGTGTATTCTCAAAAGCCGGATGATCAACTTGAATGAAGATCCAGAACTCTTTCTTAAAAGAATATTCAGTAAGTTCATCACACTTTATTTCCCAGCTTCAACCAGAATAAGGGCAATCTCATACCAAAGTATCATTCAAGGCATAAGGCAGTTTATTAATGCTGTGAAATCCATTGCTAATTTTTCACAACAGGTTTGGTATAGAACAGGTATGGATATCACTTATGTGGTATGATTTTGGTGGACAAAGTTCATGTTCAGTATTACTTAATAAAAGGGCTAATAAAGAAATTAAACTCTGTAGAGGTTATTATATTTCTTAATACATATAGGGCCTGATTTACTAAAGGTTTGCGTGCGTAAAAACCTGTGCAAACTTGACAGCACCCGCAAACCAATGTGCGAGCTGATCTACTAACGGCGTGCAAAGACGACTGCGTCTCTGAAATCCGCAGAATAGCGCACGCAATCCATTTAGTACTTTTGCCCTGATGAATAATCAATATGGGGCGTAACCGCCAGAGAGCGCTAAATACTGGGAGGGGAAGATCCAAATAGGTTAATTTACCACACGCAATGAGATTTACCAAGCCTGAAAGTAGTTGCGCGTATTGTGATTGCGTCTGTATTTAATACGTTCGAAAGGAAGGTGCTAATCTGCTGCTGCTGTTATTGTGGCAAGGAGGTGACATCCAAAATCAAAGAATACGCAGAGAGAGAGTCTTTATTCTGCTGCATGCTATTTTAAAAATGGTTGCACAAGTTTTATTAAAGGCCACTTTTTCTTTAGTTCTTCGCCTTATATCTTGCCACCTTCTTTTAATGTGCCCCCCTCCACTCGCCCACAAGCAGGCCAAGCCTTTGTGCCAAAACTTTGTATTTTATTGATTATGTATCTTATTGAACGTGAAATCATCCTTCGTAAATTACATTTAATTAAAACCTGTGCTTATTAATCACAAAACACAGGTTAAACATCCTGACCAAATCCGCTCCGACCCGCTGTGTCTGTGATCAGCGCAGAGACTGCAGCTTCGCCTGAATTATGGTTCTGCGTTAAATCGACGGCGTAGCCGACGGCGTAGGGTCGCGGTGCGGTGTGCGTCGCCGCGTAGCCTACGCCGTCGGTTCTGCGTTAGTGTAGCGCTCTGTGCGCTGTTCTGAACACTTCTCTTCTCTTCTTGCCATATGATGGTCCCGTCTGTCACACATTTACTGTCAGTGTTTGCTATATAATATATCATATTTGCAATATACTGTGGACATCTGAATAAAAACTTAACTCATAAATAGATTGAATCAGCGCTCTCCAGCTCTGTGTCTGATTGTCTTTTTCTCCTCAGATCATGCCGAGCCCCGCGGGGTCACGTAAACCCGACCAATTAAATATTAAAATCAAATTCAGTCCTGTGGCCCGTTTTTCGATTTTGTATTTTTGATCTGTGCCTAAAATTGAAATATGAAAAACCAGCCGTTTTTCCGTTTTTTGTGTTATAATAAAAAACTAATAACAACATAACCAGTCACTTTTTCATGTTTTGGTTTTTGATTGGCAATTGAAAATGGAAAGAACGAATGATACACGGATTCATCCAGACTCTCCATGGCGCAAAGTTTGCGCTCGCAAACCGTAACGGTTTGCACCTGTTATCAATTGTGCACGCAATCTTAGTTGATCACCCGCAAAACACACAACAACAGCACGCGTAAACTTTTTCAGTGCACACGCAATTTAGTACTTTTTATTTAGGATCTTAGTAAAACGGGCCCATAGTGTTTGCGCTGTTTTTCAGACCTCTTCTCCCGAGGATGACACCGCAAGGAACATTGCAGCCACAGTCATGGGGATTTACACGATCCGAAGAGATGGGATTCGAGAGCCAGAGGAAGATATAGATATATATACTTTATTAATCCCGAAATTCAAAAAAAATGTGGGGGGTTGTTATAGAAGGCAAGGCAAGGCAAGTTTATTTATATAGCACAATTCAACAACAGGGGGATTCACAGTGTTTTAAAAGGATATTAAAAGGTGTAATTTAATGTTTAAACAAATAATAATAATAATTAAAAAAAAAAAAAAAATTCAATTCAATTAAACAATTTACAAGATTTAACATAATTAAAAAGAATTAACAAATGAGATGCAAGAAATAAAGGTTGCAGTGCATTGTGGGAGATTACTGAAAAGCAGCAGTAAATAAAAGGTGTTCAACCTTGATTTAAAGCAGTGTTTCAGTAGTCCTGATGGACTCTGGGAGTTTGTTCCACAGATGTGGGGCATAAAAGCTGAAAGCCGCCTCACCATGTTTGGTTCTAACTCTGGGTACAGAAAGTAGGCGTGACCCTGATGAGCTGAGGGTTCTGGTTGGTTTATAATAGACCAGGAGATCAGAGATGTATTTTGGCCCTAGACCATTAAGATATTTATAAACCAACAGTAGCATTTAAAAATCTATTCTGTGACAGACAGGAAGCCAGTGTAATGATCTAAGAACTGGAGTTATATGGTCCACTCTCCTGGTCTTAGTAAGGACCATGGCAGCACCGTTCTGAACTAACTGCAGCTGTTTGATGGATTTTTAGGGAGACTCGTGAGACAGCGTTACAGTTGCCCATTCTACTGAAGATAAAAGCGTGGACATGTCCTGCTGAGACATTAGTCCTTTAATCATCGATATGTAATTTAGGTGAAAATAGACTGACTTCACTACTGTCTTAATGTGGCTGTTAAAATTCAGAACCCAGTCCAGAACCACTCCCAGATTTTCTGGCTTGGCTATTAGTTTGTAGTTTTACTGCTTGAAGCTGAGTTCTGAATTTTAATTTTTCTTCCTTGGCTCCAAACACTATTATCTCTGTTTTGTCTTCATTGAACTGAAGAAAATTCTGGCACATCCATTCTTTAATTTGATCAATGCATTGAATTGGATCAAATGCTTGAATAGAAGGTGTTAAAAGTTATGTACAACATCAGTTGTGTCATGGCATTCATCATGCCGTTTGGATTGATTTATGCACTTGATCTGAGATTTCCAGATCACCTCAAGTACAGCTTTGAGTTTTGTCAGAAAATCCTAATGAATTTGGACGGACAAAAGAATTTGAATTAGGTTTATCACGGAGTCATGGCTGTCATGTTGACAAATGTATCTTATTTAACCAACCACTGTGAGCCAAGTGGCTTAGTCAACTTGTTTTCGTCAACCTGTTGAAGAGATCAGGGATTTGTCTTCCCCCCACTCTCTCTCTAGTCTGTTATAATCTGGAAATGCCAACCCTGCAAACCCTATTTGGTCAGTGGCTGTGATGTCTTCTGGAGTCCCACAAAACACATCTTTAAAATGTTGCCGAATACAGCAATTGTCGATCGCTGATTTAACCTGCCACCTTTTTAAAATCTTTTCCATTAGTCTGAGATATGCTGAAAATCTAGTATGAACCTGCCATTCATCTTAGGCCCACTTTTATATTTTTTATGATGTATGAATTAATAATTTGGTTAAATAAAAACGAGTTCATCAAACAAAAATTTATTTAATGTCATTATTTAAATAATGGTCTACAATTAATTTAACAAATTTGAGTTGGTTGAATATAAATCATTTCAAATAACTGTATTGCCTTACAGTAATCCCTCGTTTTTCGTGGAGGTTACATTCCAAAAAGAACCCGTGATATGTGAAATCCGTGAAGTAGTAACCTTTATTTTTTTAACAATTATTATACAAGGCTTAAAATTGCAGAGATCAGCACCGCCCCACCGCGAATCGAGTAATTGGATTTGAACGGGAGAAGATGACAAATGATGATAAATGATAGAAGAAGAAAAAAATACAAGAAGTGCAGTAGGACGAACTGTGAATCGCGCGTATTTCACTGCTCTTCTGATTGTGCCACTGATACGTGTAGTAGCAAGACCGTGAAAGGTGAACCACGTTATAGCGAGGGATTACTGTATTTTGAGTTGAACTAATATGAATTATTTGCATTTGATCCATGCAATTAATATCTTTTCAAATGATTTAATAAAAAAATGTGGGATTTCTTGCACAGGTGGCATCCTATCACAGTTCCATGCTGAACAGACAGTTGTAAAAACAGTCTGCATGGTGCTTGATTTTACACCTGTTGCCACAGAAGTGATTAGAAAGGCTTATTCTGATTATTTGGATGGGTGAGTGAATACTTCTGGCAATATTGTGTGTAAAACAAGACTGAATGAGAAAAGACTTAAGTGCAATGCTGTGACGAGAAAGAAAATAACAATTATCTGTATTCTTATCTGCTATTTTAATCAGTAATGTGCTGTTGGGCCACAGTCCTATGTGAACATGGGAAGCCTTAATTTGAACTTTTAGGCCCAGCTCTGAGGCCTCACTCTTAGACCAGCCTCTCTTACAGCAGATTTCGAAAGCCCAGCAGACTTTGCAGTTTATTGCCCTTAGAAGTGTCAAAAGGGGGCCGGATGGAGGTCATGTGCGGACAGTAAGGACAGTGAATTGGTCCGCAGGCCCTGCTGACGCGAAGCACGTCCCCGCTGGTGGTGAAATAGCAGTGGCTTCCCGAACCTCGCCTTCTTTTTTTCAGGTTTCCAAGCTCTTCCATGGAGCTCTCCGTGAGCTACAAATGATACATGCTCGTCAACACAGAGACAAGGAGAGCAAGAAAAAGAGCGGATCTTTACCAGGAACCCACAAACCTTACGACGCTTCGACGAGGGGAACGGGGACCGTGTGCAACGAGACGAAGTGACCAGGCTAAGACGACAAGGAAAGGGGGGGACAGCTCAGCTGCCAGCAGCGCTGCATCATCTGTCTGCCGAGTCCAGGTGACGTTGATCGGAATTTATCCCAAGTGTTGTTTCACAACACCACTCTCTCTCTCTCTCTCTCTCTCTCTCTCTCTCTCTCTCTCTCTCTCTCTCTCTCTCTCTCTCTCTCTCTCTCTCTCTCTCTCTCTCTCTCTCTCTCTCTCTCTCTCTCTCTCTCACTTAACAACAAGTTATTCGTAAGGTACTTCATAGAAGTCTTAGGACAGAAGTGAGCATTTATAAGCGGCAGTATGGCTTCATGCCAAGAAAGAGTATTATGGATGCAGCTTTGGGAATATTGATGGAGAAGTACCGAGAAAGCCAGAGGGAGCATCATTGTATCTTTGTAAATCTAGAAAAAGCTTATGAAAATATGAAGAGGGGAACCTTTTGTTTGTTATGGTGATGGACAGACTGCCAGATGAAGTCAGACAGGAATTGCCATGGATGATGTTTGCAGATGACAGTGATCTGTAGTGAGAGCAGGGAGCAGGTGGAGGAAAATCTAGAGAGGTGATGGTATGTGCTAAAAAGGAGAGGAATAAAGGTTAACCTCAGCTTAACAGAATGCATGTGTGTGAATGAGAGGGACATAGGTGACAGTGAGGTAGCGTAAACAATCATGTAATAATAGTGTAACTGTTAACTAGTAAAAATTGTGTAAATTTAAACATACATTTGAATTAAATAAAAACAGCAGCTCAACTTAAAATACCCAGCAGGCATGTAAACAAATAAGCAAATAAAAGTGTAACTTTTAGGCCAGTAATATAATTTTTAGACTATACTCTTACTTCTTACTGTCCTTTTCTGGCTTGAAGAATAAAATGTTTGCGGTTGAGCTGACCTACGATCTTCTTCGCGGTACACAGGGTGTCTATCCCACTGCGTTGAGAAAGCAACTAGAAAGCAACGAGAAAGCACTATTTAACACACTATTATTTTTAATTAAATTAAACTTATTGTTTGTAGTAACAATTTTTTTTCTTGACTTATCAAATGAAATTGCCTGGGGTCCGTTTCACAAAGCAGGTTCAACAAACACTGAGTGTAATCCTGAACTCTTAGTTGATCTACTCTGAGATCGGAAACTCTGAGTTTTCGGTTCCAGAACAGCGGATTTGAGGTAATTTACTCAACTCTAAGTAGTTTCACCGGGAGTTAAGCGCGAGCGTGAGGGAAATAAAAAGCCAGCATCAGTAGAGCGCTGATACAAGGATTCACCATGGCAACCGGCGACACAAAAGAGCGACATACATTTTCTTTTTTTTCTTTTTAACTTTATTTATCTTTTTAATTTACAAAATCCCTTTGAGGAAACGTTAGTTTGCATCTGAAGATCCACATACTTCACGCCACTGGAGTTAGAAGTGTTAATACGTGCATATGGCGAGTATGAAAGCATATTTTGAAAAAAAAAATGAAATTTTATTGTCAATTAGATCAGGGCCGTCAATTGGGTACGGCAGCTGCCACACCTCGGCTTCAGGGGAAAATGTAATGTTTTTTTTTAAATACATTTATGGAATTACTCTGTATCTATTTGTATTGATGTATTCTATTACTTCATACATATAAAATAACTACAAATGCATATCAGAACAACATGATGGATTTCAGTAGGTATTATCTATCCCAACACTTGTACCCCCCCCCTCATATCTTGAAATGTCCCAGCGTCCCTGACGACAGTGGTCGCTATCAATCTCGTTTTTAGTGCGCTCTGCAGATATAATATATGTCCTGCCATTTTCTTTCTTTTTATTTAAATTGATTTATTTTATTATATTTATGTTACTTGTGTAATGACTTATGCACTTCATCCACTTTATGTCTCATACTGTATTTGTTTTTTTAATTCCTTGATGCCTGACTGTCCACGGTCAATGTTCTGACTGTAATTGGAACTTTTAAATAAAGTTTTAAATAAAGTTAAAAAAAAAGTGCGCTCTGCAGTGTTACTAACTTACAAAAATTAAAATGAAGCAGACAATCACGCAATAAAAAAAAAAGAAAGAAGGCAAGTGATGGGTCTATAATATATTAACGAGGCTGTTAGCCACTGATGGATTAATTATGCAAGTTCATCTCAAAGTAAGATATAAATCCTCTTATACATCTGTTTAAGGAAAATATTTGACTTTTTTTTACTCTCCCTCTCCTTTTTGCATTTGGACTTTAACTGTTTGAAGTTAAACTGGGATGTCCCTGTGATATTGTTGCACTGACATAGTGAATAAAATACGTTGCGTTTGTTAGATACGCCTTTTCTGCTCTCTAACTCTGCCGCTTGCTGTCCGTGTTGCAGAAAACGGATGCGTATTGCGTAAAGACCCATTGGCTTAATTGACGCCACTGAGGGAGGAGACAGAGAGAAACTCCAGGTTCGCTGAAATAAACCTGGTCCCGACCAGGTTAGGTTCAGAGCGTCTGTTACTACGGTAACTGACCGAGAGCTTAAGTTACCTCTCTTTGTGAAACAGGCTAGAGTTACCTCTCTTTCTCTGGTTTGAGTTACCTCCCTTTGTGAAACGGAAAACTCAGAATTTCCCTCATTTCAGGGTTAACAGACTCAGAGTTCTCACTAAACCTGCTTTGTGAAACGGGCCCCTGGTCTGTCCAACTTCTTCCTCCGCCAGTGTATCCAACTCACCACCAGGTGGTGATCAGTTGACAGCTCATCCCCTCTCTTCACCCGAGTGTCCAAGACATACGGCCGAAGATCAGATCAAACGACAACAAAGTCGATCATTGACCTCCGGCCTAGGGTGTCCCTGTGCCACGTGCATTGATGGACACCCTTATGCTCGAACATGGTGTTCGTTATGGACAAACTCCATCCAACAACAGTCCAACAACAGAGCACAACTTGGGTTCAGATCGGCGAGGCCGTTCCTCCCAATCACGCCTCTCCAGGTATCACTGTCATTGCCCACGTGACCGTTGAAGTCCCCCAGTAGAACATTGGAGTCCCCAGTTGGAGCGCTATCAAGTACCCCTCCCAGGGACCCCAAGAAGGCCGGGTACTCCGCACTGCCGTTCGGCCCGTAGGCACAAACAACAGTGAGAGACCTTTTCCCGACCCGAAGGCGCAGGGAAGCGACCCTGTCATTCACAGGGGTAAACTCCAGAGTAGTGGGGGGGTCCAGCCCCTTTCAAGGAGCTGGGTTCCAGAGCCCAAGCTATGTGTGGAGGTGAGCCTGACTATCTCTAGCCGGTATCTCTCAACCTCACGCACAAGCTCCGGCTCCTTCCCCCCAGTGATGTGACATTCCATGTAGGGCTGGGCGATATATCAAGTATACTCGATGTATCGCGGCTTCTACTCTGTGCGATGTACAAAATGACTATATCGTGAATAATCAACATTGTCATGCATTTGCTTTTAGCCGCGGGCATTAAATTACAGGCTTTTCTCACTCTCTCGTCCCGTCTCTCCTTCTCAGACAGATATAACAAGTGCACCTAGTTACATACATCAGTCACATACTGTCGTGCATCGTCATACGCCCACACCCAGCAGAAAGGTAGCGGCAGCCGATGCTAATGCTAACGAATGGAGGAGGACGTGAGTTCCACCTAACTTTCCCAAACTCGGCCTGTTTGCGCTGTGAGCTCATCCGTGTGGTTGCTACGCGTGACAGACTATTTTCAAAGCAAACTGGGACAGTTTAGTAAAGACGGGAGGGGATGTCTTCTCCTTGCATGACGCGCACAGCTCTCCGTGGGTCCTGCCGTGCTGATGCAGCTCCAACTATGCGCTCAGTGCGCACACGCGTCGGCGCGCACGTATGTCCGCACGCAGCGCGCCGCCAAGCCTTTCTCTTCCAGAGCTGAGAAACGTCACCTAGTGTTGCTTAAATGTGGCCGCATGGAATCATTCACTATCATCGAAACAAAGTCAAACAAGATTATATGATGTCATATTTCTAAAAGTAAGTGAAAGTGATGCAAAGTAAAGGAGGAGAGGATGAAACATTGCAGTCCCTACACCTACAATTAGTCTTAATATAAAGGTGCTCTAAGGGGCCCCTCCTGCTCGAGAGCAGGTCATCCCAGGTAAAACCGGGACCAGAAGCTGTTCTTAGATGTTCTTCAGACGGTGAGTCAGAGAGATGCAACGTGCACTTTCTGTTTTGAAATGACAATTTTTATGTTTGTGCCACTCACTGCTTAGTAACTGTTTAATAAATACAGTTTTGGTAAATTTGACTTAGTTGTGATTTCCCCCTTTTTGCATGAAAGTTATTTAAAATTAGCATATATTAATGCAGTATGAACAAGAATGTTTCAATGTAGACATATAGAATCATCATACTGGTGTGATTGTATGCATCAAAGTGTTAATTCAAGGCTAAGGCAAAATATTGAGATAGACATGGCCTACAAATATCGAGATATTGATAAAAGGCCATATCGCCCAGCCCTAATTCCATGTCCCTACTGCGAGCGTTTTGGTCCAGGGATTGGGTCGCCGAGGCACCCCGCCACGATCACATTGCACCGGCCTGTCATGGTCCTTCCTGCGGATGGTGGGCCTACGGGAAGGCGGGCCCACGTTGCCGTTTCGGGCTGAGCCCGACCGGGTCCCATGGGTGAAGACCCAGCCACCAAGCGCTCACCTTCGAGCCCCAACCCCAGGCCTGGCTCCAGGGAGGGGCCCCGGTGACGCCAATCTGGGCGACGTAACGTAATTTGATCTTCTCTTTGCCATGATTAGCTTGTGAACCGCTCTTAGTCTGGCCCATCACCCAGGACCTGTTTGCCATGGGTCACCCTACCCGTGGCGTAATGCCCCAGACAACATGGCTCCTAGGATCATTCAGGCAACACAAACCCCTCCACCACAATAAGGTGGCGGTTCAAGGAGGGGGATTCCGATATCGATGAAAAGCTCAAAAAACAGTTTCAATAACACTAACCCGAATCGATTCCAATATCGATTTGGGTTAGTGTTATTACAACAGTTTTTTTGAGCTGTTGCATGAATTATATGACTGTGTAGTTATGCAACATATTAATACTAGTGTTATATTGAGATTCAACATCAAGTATTGGCAGGTAATGATGGCTGTAAGGACAAATCGCCCTCCCACAATGCTGACATAATTGCTTTCAGAAACATTGTATGGGGCAGAATTATCAAACAGATCCAGGGCAGCAAAGGGAGGTAGGGCCCTATGAAATTTGTTTTATTTTTTCCCACATTCTGTTTTAATTTTTTCAATTTTCAATTTTTTTCGGTTTTCAATTTTTAAGAATACGTTTTTTAACATTTTATGTAAATGTAACCCCAAGACAGTATATAAAGTAATGAAATATAGACAATTTATGGATTTATAACTGAAAACGTTAATTTTTTCTTACTTTTAAACATATTTAAAGGCAAAAACATGGCACTAGTTATTCTTTTTTTGGGCATAAAAAAAATGAAGTTATGTATATGAAATATAAATAACTCAAACAGGCCGGCTTTCAATATCCATTTGAAGTGCAAAAAAAGTATATCATGCAATGGCAGCACCACATCTGGCAGCATCTGCACTGGTGCAATCTCACAATACAGGAGAGTTTACGACCACAATTTATTACTGATACATAACAATGGACCCATCGATCAACACACGCAGGATTTATTAAAACTACATGGTCTGCTACGCCGACAGAGAGGATTGCGCAGTTCTGGCATTTGAGAGGCGATGGTGTATGCAGAAACAAAAAGGGAGGACCCACGGTGGGGCAGCAGATCCAATCCAGATTCCTCGCTACGTACTGAAGGGATGTGCAGAACAACTGGCACAGGTCCTAACTAGAGATGCACCGATTGATCGGCCACTGATCGGGATCGAGCCGATAATGCCCCTATCGGTTTTGATCGGAGATCGGAAAATAATAGTTCAGAGCGGGCCGATCTGATGACGTTTACAACAACAAATGCCGCCCGCGCGTGCGTTCCCGCATCTCAGACCGAGCTGTCCTGAGGGGGCGTTGGCCTCGCCGTTATGGGAGCTTTACAATGTCTGAAAAGGACAACAAATTTTCAGTTTGCAAAGTGTGTGCAAAGGAGATACCACGAGGAGAAATGTTAAAAAAGAATTTCAACACAACAAAGCTGATAAGACATTTGAAAGTTTTTCACACGGAGTATATTGAGTTTTCAAAGTTGGCTGCTGCTAAGGCAGAGACAGAAAAGGAAGTGCAGCCACAGCACTAACTCACCTGTAACAGAGACCTATAAACAACAGGAAGAAAAATAAAGAACTACATTGTAAGGTAATGAATTCATATGCTTTGCTCATCAGCCACTTTCTGTTATAGAAGACATCAGGTTTAAACACGTTAGCTGCTTGGATCCGCGGTACGCGCTGCCGCGTAAATATTTCTGATGAAATCCTGTTTGAGTTATACCAAACTATACAATCCAAAGCCGTGTCAGTCGCTTCACGAGTGACATGTGGAGCTCTAGTGTTAAGAGTTGAGCTTCACTCACAAGAGTTTCCTCACATGTGGCGGATGCTACCGCTAAAGCTTTCACAAAGCTTAATAATTCATAATTATTTTTTTTATTTTAAGATTTAATTCCTCTTTCCAGAGGAAAACTAAGGTTTATAGTTTACAACTTGTATCAACTTTTAGAGAGTGACATGTCTGCTGTTGTCTGTGTTGCTGCACATAATTATTACTACAGGAAAGCTTAAGCTGGTAAACTACACTTAACTCTTTGTAAGCCGAGTCTAAATCGTCTCTAAGAGTCTCTAGAGGGTGAAATATTGCACATTGCCTCAGCCTGAACTAAAACAGACAATTCATGATACTTTCTCATCTCTTAATTTTTATACCTAATAATACAATATCAGTGTCATGTACATGAGACAACACTATTGACAAATTTATGGATTTCACGCTGTGATCGGTGATCGGCAAGATTGGCAGGTACTGGTTTTCGAGATCGGTGATCGGCCCACAAAATCCTGATCGGTGCATCTCTAGTAGGGATGTCACGATGACAGATTTTCTTGGTACGATTATTGTCAGAGAAATAATCACGATTTAACGATTATCACGATTATTATGTATTAATTAATTTCACACTATGAATGTGTAAAATCACATGAACACTCCTTAGAGATCTTTAAATGTCATTTATTTTCCATGCCAAATATTAGCAACAAAGAAAAGTAACCAAAAAGTACAACATTAATGACAATAATACCATTGGAATTAAACAAAAATCACTTCTGTGTTAATCATCCACAGCAGGATTTCCCTTTTGGGTAATAACGTTTCAAATGCTACATGCAAACTGTAAACTGTATTACAAAAATGTTTCTGAACATTTCTTCTGGACCTGAGAAGAGAATTTTTAAACAGGAAAAAACATCTCGCTAGCTTTTGACTTATAGCTGCCCTCTGAAACATAAATAATACTGTAACAGTGAAAATAAACAAGAAATTAAATACAAGCTAGCTATGTATTTCCTTTTGGAACAAAAAAGTGGTGAAAGGCTGCAGGACAGGAGCCACCTGCAGAAGACTTGCTTCAAGTCCTTTCAGTTCAGTGCAGGAATGTCAGCTACGTGCTTACGTCGGGGGCTGGGGGCGGGGCTGGGGACGGTGTTACTGAACAACCAAAGCAGAATAAACACGGAAGAGCGCCGTTTTTTAAACAACGGAGCGTTGAAGACGGCAGTTAAGTTAGCAGACTCTTTTATTATTACATCCATTTATTTAATAATGGATGTAAAACAGAAGCAGCAGTGGTCTACGGTACAATCCATCAACAGAGCCCGCGACGGAGCGCAGCCTCGCGTCCGAGCCCGCTCCCAGCCCGTCCCCGCGGGCCGGGGATTTTTTATTAAATAAATGGATTTATTTCGGCAATGTTTACACACTGGAAAGCCATCGTCAACGATAACCCCTTCCTCATTTTTGCGGTACCCATAATAATCCCACACAGCTGATTTTATCCGCTTTTTGGGGGGGAATAACTCTTCATCCATGCCTACTTCAGCTGCACCGCTTCAGCTTGTGTAACTTTATTTTCATTCCGTGCGAGTTGCGCTGATCTGTCTATGGTTCCGGGTCCCGGCGTAATCTTTGGAAAGTGACGATGTTTAGGAGCCTTCACGAATAATTAATCGTGCCGTTTAAAATCGCGGTTAATAGTGAAAACAAGTAATCGTGACATCCCTAATCTCTAGTCCTAACAGGTATATCCAACACCTCCCAGGATCAAGGGATCGTGCCGTCCTGCTTCAAAGCATCAGCCATTATTGCCCAAAAAACCTGCCATCACCACCCTGAACAATTATCAACCTATAGCCCTCACCCCCATAATCATGAAGTGTTTTGAAAGACTGATAAAAGAACACATCACTTCCAATCAACCTCCAATCTACCTCCCACCTTCACCTTCACACAAGTACGTGCATAAATGCAAAAAAAAATAAAAATAAAAAAATAAATAAATAAATAATAATAAAAAAGACACTGCTACTGCACTATAGGCTAATGCTCATGTGTGTGTGTGTGTGTGTGTGTGTGCGTGCGTGCGTGCGTGCGTGCGTGCGTGCGTGCGTGCGTGCGTGCGTGCGTGCGTGCGTGCGTGCGTGCGTGCGTGCGTGCGTGCGTGCGTGCGTGCGTGCGTGCGTGCGTGCGTGCGTGCGTGGGGGGCAGCAAGACTAGGTTGTCTAGATATCAGGGTCGATCTCTAATTGGAGAGATCTGACATGATCCAGGAAGGGTCGCCATATTTTATGGAACTTCCGTTCGGAGAAACGAAGAGAGTATTTAATATTTTCCAGTCTCATAAAATGCAGGGCGTCTTTAATCCATTGAGAATGAGAGGGAGGGTAAGGGCGTTTCCACCTCATCAGAATGGCACGTCTTGCTAACAATGTGAGAAAGGCAACAAGCTCAGCAAAGTGGGACGGCAGTGAAAGGCCAGTGGGTAGGACACCAAACAGGGCGAGTAGTGGCAAGGGTCGGATGTTGGCAGATGTGGTGGCTGACAGGAAGTTAAAAACGCAATCCCAGAATGGAGCAAGGGTGGGGCAAGACCAGAGCATGTGACTGAGATGAGCTGGACCTAGATGACATTTGTCACAGTTCGGGTCGATGTCAGGGTATATATGAGCCAGCTTAGTCTTAGACCAGTGAACTCTATGCACCATTTTACACTGTAGAACTCCATGGCGAGCACAGATAGACGAGGAGTGAACCCTACTCAGAGCCTGCTCCCAGGTGGCAGGATCTATATCTTCACCAAGTTCTACGGACCAGGCATTGTGAAAGGTGTCAGAGGCTACAGTCCGACTATTGAGAAGAGTACTGTACAATATTGAAATTGAGCCTTTGCGGCTGGGCTTAATATCCAATAGTGTATCAACAAGAGTAGAAGGAGGAAGAGCAGGGAAGCCAGGAAAATTAAAAAATTCAGCCGGGAACCCGTCAGGGCCCGGGCATTTCCCACTCTGCATAAGTGTTAAGGCACTCCCAAGCTCATTTATTGTAAATGGTGCATCCAGACCAGAGGACACTTCGGAGTTGATAGAAGGGAAATCTAAGGAGTTAAAAAAGCGTTTGTATTGTGTTTTATTGTACGGGCACTCAGAGGTGTATAATGACGCATAAAAATCTCTGAACTGATCGTTAATGGATTGAGGATCAATGGTAGGTCCCGTATCTGTGTTAATTTGGGTGATGTGTTTTGATGAGGAGGCTTGTCGAATTTGGTGAGCAAGCAACTTACTTGGTTTATCCCCAAATTCATAATAGTTATGGCGGGTTTTTAGTAAAGACTGTGCTGTTTCTTTGGAGACTAGAATGTCATATTCTGCCTTTTTCATGAGTAAATCCTTAAGAAAATCTGCATTAGGTGTATCCACACATTTTGACTGCAGCTCCGCTATATCCTTGGAGAGGGAGACCTTGTTTTCCATAGCAATCTTCCTCTGATAAGCAGAGTAAGATATTATTTCTCCCCTCAAGAAAGCTTTACATGACTCCCATATGGCCGCTGCAGAAACATCTGGCATGACATTAGTGGATATAAAAAGATCAATACGACTGTTGATTGTGTTAACAAAGTCCGAGTCAGAAAGTAGTAGAGAATTAAAGTGCCAGGGAGAGCGGGAAAGAGACCTGCCTGGAAAAGAGACATCCATGCAACGGTTGCATGATCTGAGATCACAATAGGACTGTAAGTTTACTATAAGTTTACTATCAATAAGAAAAAGATCAATCCGTGAGAATGTTCCATGAACAGGAGAGAAGAATGAGAATTGCTTGGTGTTAGGGTTGAAAAAACGCCAGGCATCGGAGATCGCAAATCGTTCCATGTACAGCTGGATCACTTTAGATGATTTAGATGGCACACAAGGCCTGTTAGACGAGCGATCAAGCGAGGGGACAAGACAGCAGTTGAAGTCACTCGTTGTCCCAATTTGGGCCATACACATTTGCCAACACCAGATTATTAGCCCCCAATCTACCTACAACAACTACGAAGCGTCCGTTTGGGTTTGAAATGACCGAGGACACTGAAAAGGGGATGGATTTATGAATCAGAATTGCAGCCCCGCGCGCCTTGCTAGAAAATGAAGAGTGAAAAAGTTGGCCTACCCAACCCCTCTGAAGTTTAGCGTGGTCTAGTGGCTTGAGATGAGTCTCTTGTAAAAAAGCTATTTTAGTGTTAAGGGCTTTAAGATGGTTGGTTATTTTGTTGCGTTTGGTAGGGGAGTTTAGACCTCTAACATTCCAACTAGTGAAACGAACTGCACCACTCGGTGCAGAAAAAGAGACTGTACTAGCCATGAGAAATTGACCGGGTGGTTGGAGATGTATCCACTATAAATGCCCCCGCCCCTTCCCACCTATGTCGCAGAGTCAGTGTTGGAGAGAGAAAAATGGGAATTGTAGCAGTAACAGCACATAAATAATGGAAAAATACTTTAACAGAACGCACAGTAAACCAAAACTTACAAAAACAACGAAAAAGCAAAGTACAAACATCACACCCTCCCACCCCAAGCCCTGTCACAACTGCTGGAGGCAGCAGTGTGAAACTCACTGATTCACTGATCAGCATACCTTACTACTTCCTATCGCGCTGATCCCGCAACTTAATAAACGTCAGGGAAAACATTGCATCTTAACCTAGGCCCTCCAGAAAAACGCGATTACGCGATCGCATAATTCATTGCATAATCAGCCAAATGGCGCAGATTACGCGGGGATAAATGTATTCCTAAAAGGGCGCATATTTCCCGCGATAATTGCATATGTCCGCGCTAAATATGCGATTATGCGGGGATTATGCGGGGCTCGCTTGATTTCACCGCATCATCGCCGCACATCATTGCGACGTACGGGACCCGCCCGGGGACCTCCGCACCACTCGCAGAAACCGCCACCCCCCAAACAGCAGCTCTCGCCCGCGGGGGTGAGAGGAAAAGGGAGTGCCGTCTCCGCCGAGCCCCACGCTTGCGCGGGGGCCGCGGCTGCCGGGGGACTCATGATCCGCGCTGACCGCGCACCACTGCGCACGCTGCGCACGCTGCGCACGCTCCCATCCACTTGGGGATCTTGGCGGCGGACGAAGCTCTGGCTCGTCCCTTCACCGCGCCGGTGCGCCCGGCAATCACCCGAGCACCGAGCCGCGGGCTGGAGGGGAGAGACCAGGCGGGGACCGGCCTCCGAGCCGCCACCGCCCCGCTTTCCACCTGCGCTCTCCTTTTTTTTTTCGTCTACGACCTCAGATCAGACGAGACAGCCCGCTGAATTTAAGCATATTACTAAGCGGAGGACAAGAAACTAACAAGGATTCCCTCAGTACAATCAGCATTCTTTTAATCTGTGTTCTTATGTATTGAGTGTTGTATGTTTTTATCATGGACCTCGAGTCTGACTAATAAACGATGATGATGATGATGATGATGATGGTGAGTAGCGGCGAGCGAAGAGGGAAGAGCTCAGCGCCGAATCCGCAACTTCCTGCATATTTTGCAACTTTCCGCATATTCCACGAGTTCCCGCATATTCCGCAACTTCCAGCATATTCCGCAATTTCACCGCATAAAAGCACATAAAAAACCCGCACATTTAATCGCATAATCAATGATTTTAGCCCGCATAATCAATGATTTTAGCCCGCAGAATCAAGGATTTTTGCCCGCGTTTTTCTGGACGGTCTATTAACCTCAAAAGCCACAAAAAGAACCCATATATAAAGAGATATGATGAGTTGTTTTTAGCCCATCAACCCATACAAACATGTCAGTGACCTGACCCCAAACTTCTACTGGAAATACATGAAACTGTATTACTTGTATCCCAAACATATCAGTCTACTGGAAACATAAAGAAATAGTGCAAATTGAAACCCGAACCCGTCAGTCTATTCAGAAATACAATTAAACAGTAGACTTTGGGACAAATCACACATTTTCCCCATTCTGATCAAAAAAAAAAAAGGGCATTTGAGAGGCACAAAAATCCTCACTTTTTGTGTGCGTGTAAAGAGAAAAAGAAAAGAAAGAAAAAGAAAGGGGGGTGGGTAGATAATAATTATAGAAGCCCAGTTTGAGTATCTATAGGTTCCAAGTCCACTCCCTGAGCTGGATAATATACAGTGTAAAAAAAAATACAAAATACAAAATAAATAAGAAAAAAAATAAATAAATAAATAACTAAATAAAAATTAAAAAAAGAGAGAAAAAAGAGATAAAAATTATAGAAACCCAGTTCAGAAACCCAGTTTGAGTATCTTTAAGTTCCAAGTCCACTCCCTGAGCTGGATAAGATACAGTGTAAAAAAAATAAATAAATAAATAAGAAAAAAAAATAAATAAATAAATAACTAAATAAAAAAATTTAAAAAAGAGAAAAAATAGATAATTAATTATAGAAGCCCAGTTTAGAAACCCAGTATTAGTATCTATAGGTTCCAAGTCCACTCCCTGAGCTGGATAATATACAGTGTAAAAAAATAAATAAATAAATAAGAAAAAAAATAAATAAATAAATAACTAAATAAAAATTTAAAAAAGAGAGAAAAAATAGATAATAATTATAGAAACCCAGTTCAGAAACCCAGTTTGAGTATCTATAAGTTCCAAGTCCACTCCCTGAGCTGGATAAGATACAGTGTAAAAATAAATACATTAAAATAAATAAATAAATAAATAAACAAAAGAAAATAAAAGAAATAAAAGAAAAAAAAAAAATAAATAAATAAATAAAAAGAAAAAAAAAGAAAATTGATAACAATTATAGAAGCCCAGTTTAGAAGCCCAGTTTGAGTATCTATAGGGTCCAAGTCTACTCCCTGAGCTGGATTAGATATGGTGTAAAAAAAATAAAAAAGATGGATGAATAAATAAATAAAATAAATAAATAAGATAAATAAAAAAAATAAACATAAATAAATAAAAAAATAAATACTATATATATATATATATATATATATATATATATATATATATATATATATATATATATATATATATATATATATATATATATTAAAAAAAAGAAAAAAAAGAAAGAAAAAATAAATAAATAAAAAAAAAGAAAAACACACATTCATACATACTGTAGGTTAACAGGGCAATATAGAGAGTTTGGTTGCTTACGTATCTCTGTTCAAGTCCTGCACAAACTTGTCAGCCTCCGAAACGGACTGGATCCACGTCTTTTCACCGTTGGGGAGAGTTATATGTTATATAGTTTAGCTGGATACAGCAGAGCTGGCTTGTAACCGCGCTTGTAAAGTTCAGCCATGGAGTTTTTATACTCAGCTCTCTGCTTCAACACATCGCCGCTGTAGTCTTCATAGAGACGGATCCTGTGCTCCGTGTAGAACAGCTCACCTCGTCTGCGCGCCTCACGGATAAGCAGGTCCTTCACCTGGAAGCGATGCAGGCGGATGATGACAGGCCGCGGCCGGGCCCCGGCAGCAGGTCTGGGCGCAAGGCTCCGGTGAGCTCGGTCGAGCTCCGGTGGTGAAGGCAGCAGCTCCTTGCCAAAAACATCCACTAGTAGCTGGGAAAAGAACGCGGTTGGTCGTGGACTCTCCAGGGACTCAGGTAGGCCGATGATCCTGATGTTTTGACGTCTGCTACGTCCCTCCAGGTCCGCTAGCTTAGCCTTTAGCATTGTGTTGTCTTGCTTGAGGGAGGAACAGGCGGTCTCTAAATGTTGGAGACGGCGGTCCACCTTATTAGAGTTGTCTTCTAGAGAGCCAATCCTCTCCCCATGGCCCGCTACAGTCGAGCTCAAGCCTTCCAGTGTTGTTGACAATGAGTCGAAGGATGCTTTAAAGTCGGCAGCTAATGCTTTCCTGTGCTCGTCCAACAGGGAGCTAAGTTCTGCTAATGTAACACCAGCAGGCAAGGCGGGAGAGCCGTCTTTATCCTGTTTGCTCTTCGATTTAGACATTATGGAGGCAAAAAAGTGGTCAGACAAGTTGTTAGAGATAAAAATAGAAAAAAAAAAAAAAAAAAAAGAGAGGTTCAACAGGTAAACTAAAAGTAAAGTTGCGGGAGCGAGCTACCTACACGTCTATCCCTCGTGCCTCATACCGGAAGTAGCCTTCAACAATTTAACACCTTCAACACCATAATCCCACAGCATCTGTTTCACATCCCCCTGTGTAACTGGATAACGGACTTCCTGACAAACAAGCCTCAGTTGTGTGCAGAGGTAACAACAGGTTGGTAATAATCACACTAAGCACAGGTTCTCCAGAAGAGTATGTGCTGAGTCCCCTTCTTTTCACCCTCATAACCCATGACTGTTGTGAACAGGCCAACACAAACCACATCATAAAATATGCAGATGATGCAACAGTAGTGGGTCTAATGCAAAACGAGGACGATAAGAGCTAAAGAGAGAAACTGAGACTCTTCACTGACTGCAGCAAAAAAACACTGATCAAGTCATTGACTTCAGTAGGAAATACTCTGCCCACACACCATTCATATAAAGGACACTGCTGCGGAGATGGTGCGGAAAGCAAGATTTCTTGGGGTGACTGATGTCACTGATAATCTGACCTGGACTCAGCATTATGGCTGTCAATGAATATTCTAAATTCTAATATTCGAATAGTTTTAAAAAATAATATTCGAATGTGGAAAATCATGCTTGCGGTAGTGGAGGCGCGGCTGTCTGCTTTGCAAGTGGGAGCACTGCCTGAGGGGTCAGGGACAGGTCACAGCAGTCACACTGGCACACTGTTGAAAGTTGTCTTACATGTAAGATAATAGAAAGTGCAGAGCCCCACTAGACTGCAGTAAAGAAAGTCATTTTAACCCCCCAAGATCTAAAAAGCAATGTCTGGAAGTACTTTGGATTTTACTCAGTAGAAGGTAAAATTGTGGAATGCAAGCTATGTAAGCTGTAGTTAACACACACATACATATATATATATATATATATATATATATATATATATATATATATATATATATATATATATATATACACATTTTTTTGTAAGCTATAATTAACATTGTTTGTGATGGAAACATGACGTCACATGTCTAAAAATGTGCATCCAAATGAGCCTGGAATAGTGTGTGGAACTCCAGCTAAACAGCCACATCTTGGCACTTATTTTGCACCGCCTGCCACAAGCTCCTTGTCTGCAACACTACAAGAGGCCATAACGCAGAACTTAATTTAATTCATTTGTAACATGAGACCAGTGTTGTGGATGGGGCAGGAGTTCTGTCAAGCAATGGAACCGAGGTCCAGTATCCCTAGCTGTAGAACAGTCACCAATAGCATCGTAGAAGTGTGTAACAGCACCTTAAACAAAATAAATGAATCAATCGAAGACAAAGATGTGACTCTTACCACGGACTGTTCTGCAGTTTCACACTTGGTTGTTTTGGAGGTTTGTTGTTAAAGGAGCTGTATGTAAGAGCAATAATGAAACGAATCATAAAATGACCCCGATATGTCAACAGACATTTAAAATCATGTTCATTTCAAACACTTATGTCACTGACAACAGAGCTCAAGCCAGGATATTCCAGTTTAAAAAGAGGAGTTGCAGCCCTCAACTGATGTTTATGTTGTCATTTTTTGTTTTGGCCTGAAGCTCCACCCTCCACCTTTCTCCCAATCACCAAGTCAGTATTGTTTCGGCATCTGGGTTGCCAGCTCGGCTCTAATTATCGCAGCCATGGCAGCCTACGTTCCTGCTGCATTCTGCAGCCTACCTGGCAACCTCTGGTCGGGGGGAGGAGGGGGAGGGTACACGCCGCTCAACAATATTTTGAAAGTGACTGCAGTACCAGTTTTGGCCATTTCTTACAGACGGCTCCTTTAACCTTCCCATGCATGGTGGTACAGTCCTCTTTCCTACCATGCATAGAAGAGCTCCACTGTCTCGTAGACAGTGAAGGCAAGTTGGTTTCACAAATTACAACTTGCTGCGCCTGGCCTGTGATATGTCCTCCCACTTCCAAGAGATATGATTTACTTTTTGGCTTTGCACCAAGACAGTGCTAGGGAGGATTATCACTCAATGATTTATTATAATGCATAATGAGTCTGTCTTCCTGGTCATGTTATCTGTGCTCCTTAGCCACATATTAGCTTTCTCATCTCCACTGTTTTGAATCAATTACAAGGTTGTATCATTTCCACACAGTCAATTTACCTCTACTTCTAAGCTGTGAATTTTTGTCTCCAGCACCCCTATCCTTTGCAGGATGCTGTGGTAGTCATCTTTGGAGAGGGAAGGCAATCTGCTGCTAGTTAGCTTAGCTGGCAGCACCTTTCCTGCTAAGCACCCAGACACTGTAAATCAGGCTGTTTGTAAGCCATGCAGACCAAGGGCTAAATATAAAGTACTATGAAAAAATGTTGCTATTTCTATTAAAAACAATTCTGCCCAATGATGTGTAAGTGTCCAAAAGCGATTGCAGGGTAGTCTCAAATGGAAAAAAGGAAAAAGACAGCTTAAAAAAAAAGACCCCAATAAAAGTCAAAGTTAAGAGTGAGAGCAAGCAGCAAGTGTGTTTAAGGAAGCAGGAAGCAGGAATTAGTATCACAGGTGTATTTAATCTTGTAAACTGTTAGCCTGTCAGTCTGACTATAAAAAAGAGGAAAAAATTGTGATTTCGCTGTTTGGTGTCATGGTGTTCACAGAACATGGACCAGAGAAAGCAAAGGAGAGAGTTGTCTGAGATCAGAAAGAAAATTGAAAACAAGCACGTTAAATGTAAAGGCTATAGGACCATCTTCTGGCAGCTTGATGTTCTTGTGACTACAGTTGCAAATTTCATTCAGAAGTTCCGGAACCTGGGGGCAATAGCCAACCTCCATGAATGTAGAAAAGGGACTCACATGACAAATTGAAGAGATGGAAGAAATGGTGAGAGCCCTGAAAAATGTCTAAAGAGATTCAAGGTGACTCCATGGTCAAGGTGTGAGTGTCAGATTGCACTTTCCACTGCTATTTGAGCCAAGAATGACTTAACTCAATCAAGAAGTAAACCAAGGATAACGTCACTGTTCAAAACACAACATAAAAAAGCCAGACTGGAATTTGTTCACAGATGCAAAAATGAAGCATCCAAAAAAAGAGAACAGTGGTTAGTTAGGAAGTTGACCTTGTATTGAATCTGAACAGAAATGGAAAACCAGTTAAATGAAGTGAGTGAAGAATGGGGTGTAATATCTTCAGCTGAATGATCCGTCAAACAATCAAGCAGAGCGGCTTCGTTGCTCATCAAAGTCACACTAAAACATTTCGACAGATTTTTGAGCACAGTTTTCCACTTAAAATTGGTTTGAGGTCACTACTTACAAAAAAATTCATAAAAAAGGCGCACCTGATTATTAGTCAAACTGCAGATTTTTGAGAAAAATTAAGAATTTTAAGTGCGCCCTATAATGCGTAAAATACGGAATGTTAATTTTGGTTCAACTTTACCCTGAGATTCAATTCAATGTTATTTATATAGAATATATTACAACACAAGTTGTCTCTAGGCACCTCCAGAGACCCAGAACATGAGCCCTGAGCGATTATTACACTACAGTGGCAAGGAAAAACTCAATATGCCAAGTTTCAGAGCTGTTTAATTGAAGAATTCACACCTTTTATCTCCCCCAGGCAGGCAGTGAGAGTTTGCAGAGTGAGCAATGATGATGGAAAAGCTGTGAAAGATAATTGTGGGAATGGATATGTAACAGGGTGTGAGTCTGTTTTCACATACAGTTGGGTGTCATCGGCATAACAGTGAAATGAGATTCCATAGCATTTGATGATGTGACCAAGAGGAGACACATATCTTGTAACAGAGGACCAAGGAGTGATCCCTGTAGGACCTCACAGGTGAGAGTTTGTGTTTGTGATGGAAATGTATTGTGGATGGAAATGTATTCTGTTCTGTCAGTTTTGTAGGGTTTTGTAGGGTTTGAACCAGTTAAGGGGTGGAGATTAAAGGGGACCTATTATGAAAAACACGTTTTTTCTTGCTTTAACATATACAGTGTATAAAGGTGTCTCCCCTCACCCTGCCAACACAGAGAAGGAGGAAAGCAACCAAATTCTGCAGTGTCTGTACACCCCGCCCGGAGGATCCTTCCAGTGTCATGTGCCTTTTACGAGCCGTTCAGAATCTGCGCCTGTTGTTACGTAACGACAGTCGCAGATTTCCATAGATCGTCCTCCGCTGCATGAAACCACGCCCACAACTAACTCCGCTGGCCGGAGCGTCCGCCATTGTTTGGAAGCGGTGTATCGTGTGGCTGTTTCCACAGCGAGGGACAGTAAAAATTAGGTTTTGCATCTACACTTACCCTCATAAAAGGATCAGTACCAACAGTATGGACCCGGCAACTGCACACGAGTCAGCGGTGAGTGACGTTAATTTTTTGTTATTTATATTGGTCTACAAGTATGATCTTTGCATGGGCTAAGTATTTAGCTTAGCTCCGGAGCACCGGAGCCACTCACCGGACCGGACCGGTGAGTGGCTCCGGTGGCTCCAGTGTTCCCTAACGGAGCCAATCACTCGTTAGGTAACACCGGAGCTCTATTAGTAATACACTTTTCTTCTGTTTATGGTTTCAGATCTTCCAAGCAATGCACCTGAAGCTGTTCAGAGACCTTCAGAAGACGCACGGTCCTTCCTTGAGCCAGCAATAGTGCAAAAATGTTATTTATATACAACTTATGTTATTTTATTATTATTTTTTTTAACAATAAAGTTGCCATTTGTGAAAATTCAGTGTTGTGATTTCTTTACAGTTAACATGATTCATTTGTCTTGTAACATAAGAAATGAAATGATGAGCAATCGGAGTAAATAACTGTGGTGTAACTGTTTAGAATTCAATTAAATCTTCCTGTGTGAATTAGTGTGAAGACAAGGTGACCCGTTCCCCCTTCAGGTAACTAAAGGCTGATTTATGGTTCTGCGTTACACCAACGCAGAGCCTACGGCGTAGGGTACGCGTCGATTTAACGCAGAACCGTAATTCAGGCTTTAAGATCCGTTTACACCATGTCATAACTGCATGCGAGCGTCCGACTATCGCGTCGAGTTGCGTGACATCGGACGCACTCTGTCCACACTGAAACCGTTAAACTCGCGGTCAGTTAGGACAGTCCAATAGAAAATAAAGCAATTAAATTGATTTTGTCGCTGACGCTCGCTCGCATTGCTTTAATAGTGTACGCAGCCGGCTGCTCTTCTGCCCGGAGAGGCTTTGGGCCTCCCCTGCTACACGTCATTCAGGCAGCCAATCAGCACAGAGCCTCATTATCATAGCCTCCCCGCCCCTCAGAATCCCTTATAGAGAAGGAGGTTAGAAGGGGTAAAAATAAAGACATGGCCCAGAGGTTGAATTTCTGATTTATGTAGAAAAAACAAGCTTTTGATTGTTTTTAAGACATTCAAGGCCTGTTTAAAATATACATTAAATGCCATAATAGGTCCCCTTTAAATCTAATGTACATTTACAGGGAAATACAATTAAAATACAAGATTATCAAAGTATTCTGAAGCAAAACATGCTGCCCAATGTCAGAAAGCTTGTACTCAGTCACAGGTTATGGGTTATATTACTTTTGCCAGTTTCAAGCACTTTCAGTGATCATTTTGGGTTTTTCCTTTCTTTAATGGAAGGGTAACAATAAATGTCACCATGTGTATAGATGGATTCTTCAATTTTATCTGAACTTCCATTTCTTTATTTAAAATCCAGTAAAAAAATAATGTTGATAAAGTTCCATCCAGCTATCCATCCATTCAACCATCCATGCATCTTCATTACCTACCATTCATGCTTCTGGAGACGTCTATCCCAACTATTATCATGTTTGGTCATATTATTCTTTTTTTCAGTCCCTCCTATTAACTTATCAGCTTCATTTCTATTTATGGAAAGGCACATTTGCTCTATGCATTCAGTGAAGAATCAAGACAGCTGGATTAAAATATCCGTCACCAACAATAACACTTTAGATTACAGCACTGTATTATTATTTTTTTTCATCTTGTCTAGAGTCTAGTAGTATAAAACACATTTCTTCTCTGAAATTTTATAGATGCAATTTTCAGTTATTTCATGCTTACACCCACAACAGGATCTCCATACCCAGCTTAGACTAATGCAAAAGAGAAAACACACACTGCTACAAGATTATTAGACCCCAATGTCAGTTTAGTGGCATGAAATTACATTCTATTGTATAAATAAATAAATAAATTAACTCCTCCACCCTGGAAGTACTTCCTGGCTATTTTTGTTATAAAAGCCCAATTGGCACAAAATTATGCAAATATCCCCACACCATGCAATTTCAATGAAGAGGCCAGCTGATTATATTTGGGTTCCAATTATTTTGCAACAAATTTGAAAGATATGCAGTCGAATATATATAAAATGCAGTTCTATAGTGTCACGAACAGACTGTTACATGGCTATTATTTACCACCTAGTCTACTGCTTTGATTCCAATGAGGCACACGTCATTTCTTTGCAGGTTTCTGGCCTAGTGATAAGAATAGTACACTTCCAAATTGTATTCTATCCGACACACAAACACAAGACAGTTGTAGAACTGTTGATGTTGGAATTTGATAATTTCTTCCAAGTGGAAGAAAATAAATTAAGGCCTTATGGGTATGTCATAAAATAGTCCTCTTAATAGCATTTGGAAATATTGTGACTTCTTTTTTCTACTTTTGTTGCAGTGGGTGTCAAGTGACTGGCAATCTTTGTCAAATATAAAATAATGATGATTTAAAAAATGCAAGCACTGATCTGTAAAATGACCACAGAATGGCAATGGCAAAATAATAAACATATATACATTTTTTAATCAACCCAAACAGAGAGAAAATGAGAAGAATAAGATGCTAATCCTGTTGAGAGATTCCAGTTATTTTCACTGTAAGGGTGAGCATGCAATAAAGTTGACAATATAGATCCTCGTCACATACACAACAATACATTCTGAGGGAGGAGGGGGGGACTGAAAAGATCAGGCACAATAAGGGCAAGAGTAATAAAAGTGAGGTAATTTTCAGCGATGGTGCCTAAACCATACATTTCCCTTTTCTACTAGCAGGGTGAACGGGCGCATCCAGCCAATGGATATGATGCACAATAATTGTGCAATTATGTTAGTACAACTGAACGGTGATACACTTGAAGCGGGGATGAGAAAGATTAGAAACAAGAATGTTTCAGGTGACTGTATGAAAGAGTTTAGCTGAACAAACAAGTCTCGGAAGCAGAACAAATTTACTGTCCCCTCATATCTTTCTGAACTGTCCTCATTATGACAGGTAATTTCAATGTATGCTGTGATGTGTACGATTTAGAGAAGAGCTGTCAAAATGTATTTATTTAGCCTCCAACACAAGTATATTGATAATTACATTTATGATGAAAAGTCTATTGCTGTGTCCCGTAGAAGTTTTTCTGTTTGTTTTTATCGAAATGATCACTCAGATCACAAGCTTGACAATGCTGACTGCTAGCCAAGTACACATCAATTACAGCCAGTTTATCCTGGTAAGAAGCCACATCCTGTGGTCAGATTGTTGTGTTCTAATCCCCTGAGTTTTAAATAAGCTTTCCAGAAAATACAACTTTTAGTGGCAGTAGTAATATGTCTTTAAACATTTACAAAAGCTTGGGCTGTACTCTAGCTGCTGATTTGATTGAACTTTTTTGACTAGTTGCTATGCAGAGATACAGGGACAGTTTTGTAAGTTTTGCATCAACTGCATTTTTTTATTTCCATTTTCCATCTTTTTTTTGCATGTGTATCTGCAGTCTACAAACTTTGAAAATATGATAAAGTGCTAATAACTACAGCACCCCCCCCAAAAAAAAAAAATCAAACAAACAATCTTAATTAAACTACTCGCCAGCCCCTAATTTACACATTATTTTTCCCGTATAATTATCTCAGAGGAGAACAGAAAGATAATTATGTTAAATGGAAACAATGTCTGTTAATAAAAGGGAAAATGACACAGAATCTCAAGTATAAGAGCGGATGTCAATCTCTTTTTATGTTAGGATAAAAATAGACTTTAGGTAAAGCAATTTAGTGCATGGGGAGTTGTTTTCAAATGCAAACACTGAGCAGGAGAGAGGAAAACTCTTAGTAAATGATAATGTTGACTTTACACCCACAACGTCTTAAACATTTATTGTCCTCCAAGAAAGAGAAAACAAGACAAAGAGCTGTAGTTTTGTTAAGCAGAACATATCATCGAGACATGTACTGTAAAAATGACGAGAGGTTGCAACAGAATCTGAGTAGTAGGGAATCAAGAGTAAGAAAAGACACAAAGGGGGAACAGAGCTCTGGTTATTTGCTGTCATAAGTAAGACAAGTGGCAGCATTTAAAGACAAGAAGTTTGACAAAGGAGTAGGCCTTAAAGGAGCTTGAGGCTCCTTTTAAGAAATGAGACTCTCTAGCGCCACCCTTCACCACAACGGCGGTTGGGGGTACTGCAGCCAACAGTGAAGCCGGCACGGGAGAACGGGGAGAACGTGCATGCAGCGTCATGTGACGTCACATCCGCAGCCCAGCGCGGGAAATTCGGGACCGAATTGCAGCACATTTTGCAGCACACAGCCTGTTCAAGGCAAAGGAGAGATACGGTAGAGGGCTCATTCTTTTGGGTTTGGAACGCTTCATCTGACATTATTACTAGAAAACTTAAAATGTAAACGGATTTTTTTCATAAATCCTGCCACAATCCGGCCTCAAGCTCCTTTAAGAGTGGTGTTAAAAAGAGCTGCTTATTTGGGAAGACGGATATGAAGTTAGGTGAGGAAAAACAATCATTCAAAGCACAAATGTAGCATTGGAAAGCACCTTAAAATATGTCATATATGTGATAAATATAAAAATGTGCTTTTTTTTTCATTTGATCCCATGAGAAAATCAAGAATTAATGGCTGTTTCAACTGTAGGTATTAACTACCTTTAATAACTTTTGCATTTTCTTTTCTATTCTCCCCTTTATCTTGTTTACACCTTTTGTTGTCTTATTTCTTTCCCCGTTTCTAAAAGTCTAAAAGACTCCTCTTTAGCCTTTGTCTCTATTCTTGGCATCTGTTTAGTTATTTTGTTTCAGTTGGCTACGCACTTATTTATTGCAGCATCTCAAGTTTTAAAACAATATTTTATCATCTTTGTTCCACTCTTCTTCTCTCCTGTCCTCTTTTCTGTGCCCACATCCACTTTCTCTGGATTTATATTCTGCACCAATGTTGGATTCAGATGTTGAGAACAGAATTGAGAGAGTTGAGAATGACACACTCAAATTATTTGTAATGGCATCTTCTACATCAACATAATGAGAGCGTTATTTTCCAAAACTGTCTCAATAACACAAAACAGATTGCTTTCTCTCTGGACCTTCTCCCCTGTTTTCCACACAAATGTCTTGTATGTCTATTTTTCTTTTTACCTCTAGTCAGTCTTATTCCAGCTCCCATCACCCCATCTTCTCCAGTCACTCTGGCAGAGAAATGCAAAGGTTTCTTTGAGATGTTTTTATCTCTTATATAAGACTGCGGCTCAACTCTGCATATTGTGTAACTTCTGTTGTGCTCTTACATTCATATGTGTGCAATAGCCAATTAGAATATTAGTGCTCCTGCAATGGCCTAATAGCAAATTCAAAATTATTGTTGCATGAAATTATTGCTCATTAAGGTGCCACCTTTTAATGACTGGAGTCTGTGACACACTGTACAGGTGGAGAAAAATGAAAAAAGTGTTGCACACTCCAGCTCCACATCCATTCCTCATAAGTGCAACAATTTATGGACATCAGCTGAATTAAAAAGGTATAATCCATTAGGTTTTATTTTATCGAAGGCCACTTTAAGGATATATGTGACTGTCACTATTCTTTGAAACAGCTTTGATTTACAGGATGTGTATTCCCTCAATGTTGAATTAATCATTTAACCAAATAGGCAATCTTTTCACACAGCATATGCAAGACAAATAGTGCTTTTCAAGATTAAAAAAGAAAAGTGATTCAACAGTAACAGCCTTCCAGAAACAAATGACATGTCCTATTTGGATATGTCCAGATAACTAAAACATATCTGCACACACACACATACGTATATGTGGATAACAAACCACCCTATGTTGGGACTTGTGTGTACAAAACAATTTAGTGAGCTCATTAGCTGAATAAACTTTCAGATACCTTTACTCTCATGTAGGGCTGGCGATATATCGAGATTTTAATATATATCGATATATGTTCAAACGCGATATGTGTGTGTGTTCTTCTGTTTAAGGGGTAGGATGAGGTGTTGTTGAACGGTAAAATGACTATCATAAGGGCCCATGGAGAATGCTCCGCCCCCTCTGTACTGAGACCCACGCTCCGCCACTGCAGGGGACGGTGTCCAGTATTTTGCTAATTGGAGAGTTAAAATTGTGCATATAGACACCCGATCTGACCCGAAAAACCCCAAAATTCTGCGCGCGAGGGCCACCTCTGGCCATTTCGCACAGGGCCTCGCAAATCTCCCAAACGGCTCTGCCCATATGCAGCAGTAGAGGAGCCCGGGTTCAAGTATTTATTAAAAGTGCTCGAGCCTCGTTACAATGTCCCATCCCGCGCTCACATAAACCAGTCCGTGGTAAAATTAAAAACACTAATGCACAAGTTAAATGTTTTATTCTATTTATTTTACACTTTAATAAGAGATGCTTTTTAGTTTTGTAGCCAATTGAACAAACTTTAACTTTCAAATGCTATGATCAAAATAAAGGAAGAAAAAACTCGTCTTATACATTTGGGACTTTTTGTATTTTTTTTCCCGTTGTACCGAACCCGTACCGAACCGTGACCCCTAAACCGAGGTACGTACCGAACTGTGACTTGTGTGTACCGTTACACCCCTAATATATACAGTACATATATATATATATATATATATATATATATATATATATATATATATATATATATATATATATTTTTTTTTTTTTTTTTAGCCTTTTATTTTCCTCCATATGAGGTTAGACATAGTTACATGGAAAATGTAACTGACCAATGCACTTCTTGTACAATGTTTCTGATGCATATGGTTCATTGTTTTACATTGAGCTGCTTAAAAAAAACAAGGAATCTTAGTTAGTCTTTACAAGTGTAAAGTTGGGGACTACATTGTGTTTGTATTTATGAAGGAATGTCACATTCAGGTCAAAAGCTTTTTTTCGTGGAAAGCTGAATAAACATCGGCATACAGCAAGCATATTTGCCCTTTCTCATGTTGTTAACAGTATTAAAAACATTTTTAAAAAATACCTTAAGGTAATTTAGAACAGGAAAAAAATGTGTGTGTGTGTGTGTGTGTGTGTGTGTGTGTGTGTGTATATATATATATATATATATATATATATATATATATATATATATATATATATATATATATATATATATATATATATATATACCTATACCGTATTTTCTGGACTATAAGCTGCTACTTTTTTTATAGGTTTTCAACCATGCGGCTTATACAAAGGTGCGGCTATTCTGTGGATTTTTCTTCCACCGCTCGGGGCACTCTAACTGGAATTAGAATCAAAACTAAGACAAAATAAATGCAAAGAAGAATACGCTACTTCTTCTTTAGCAGATATAAGTAGCATGAATCAATCTTTTTTATGATGTAAAATTGTATGTATTTATTTACTTTTATTTATTTATTTAAATTTAGTTGTTACATTTCCGGAAAAGAAAAAAGTCAAATCATACATGAGAGAAACTATTCAGTTTGTGGCAAAATATTTTTACTTGTATGAAACTGAAGATGCATAATGCAAACCTGACATTTACTTTTAGTTCAGTTTGTGGAAAATGGTTGGCCTGGCTTTCTCTTTAAAACTTAAACAGTTATAAAGCATTACAAACTGTAACAATATATACAATATATATATATATATATATATATATATATACATATATTTATTTAATATCGATATGTATGAAGGTTGACCACCTTCAACTGATCTGGAATATTGGCATGTAAAACTGAAGTTTTGGTTATCCCTGCCCATCCTTTGTTCAGCCTTGATATGGACATAAATTTTGGCTTTAGTGCTGTCACTACCACAAAGGTTACAAAGAACCAGTGTCATGTTAGATCACTTCACGTTTGTTTTTTTTTTCTCTGACCATGTTGCCTCATTTGTGCCACTTTTCTCTGTACAACATTCAAAAAGTAAGACCGTACCTGGTGTAGGCCATGGTTAAGTCTCAAGCCGATTACTGCGATGCCCTAGCCAGCTTTCCAGCTTGTGCGATCAAACCACTACGAAAGGTCAAGAATGTGGCAGCACCTCTGGTCTTTAAATCAACTCAGACATCACACCTCTGTTCATTGAGCTTCACTGGCTACTTGTGGCTGCTTGAATGAAACATGCCTCTGTCACTCACAAAGTGATCTCGGGGTCCACACTGGCCTATAAGAACTCGATCATAACGGCTCACACCCCTTCACGAGCACTGCACTCACATAACTACAGACTGGCCTTGCCCTCTCCTCACACAAGGTGATCTCAACTAAGACCATTTTCCAACTAAGACTGTCGTTCCTCATTGGTGAAACAAGTTACCAGTGGCCACAAAAACAATTTTACAGGTTCACACCGCAATATAAGGGTGTATAACCTAACCCCTGGTGTATAGAAGCAGAGCCCTCTGGTGGAAGCCAGAGAGGAGGTGGGATTTTTGTTTTAGAGTGTCGGTGAGCTTTGCAGGCAAGACATTTGAAGGCATCCGAGAGAAAAGTACATTTTACTCCTTATATAGGCCTATAAGTCTAAGAATGTGATGAAGTTTGTAATTGGACAAAGCCATACATGGGTTGAATGTTATGATATACATGTTACAGAGAATACCTGCCTGAATCAACTCCTAGTGGTGATGTCATATACATACATACATACATACATACATACATACATACATACATACATACATACATACATACATACATACATACATACATACATACATACATACATACATACACACATGTATTTAATGATTATTTTCTTGTTGATTAATAGATTTGCTGGATGATGTTCGTTCGTGCATTAACATTTGAGCACAAGGAAAGCAACAGCTCAACAAAAAACGTATAAAGTAAAGTAATATCTAAAAATGTAATGTGTGGCTACACATGCAGAATAGGAAACAGACCCAATATGAGTTAGCTATTTTGCTTATTTTCTCCACCTTTTATCTCTGTAATATCAACATTTCTTCAAAGAGTTTCTTTCATCAATAAAGGGTTTGACAAAAAAGCTTTTAGATCCACTCATGGACTCACTGTACAGTATATGCTGCATCTGCTCACACCAACACACACTTGGACCACAATCAATGTTCAAAATTCCTATAGAAGCCAAACAGCATATGGAAAATAATCAAACACAAAAGAAAACCAAAACAAAAAAATAATAACGCAGAGAAAGAGAAAACATGAAATAAACTAGTCAATGCTAAGAATTGGGTCTTAACAGAAGAAATAAACAATCGAGAATATACCATATAACTAAACTGTTGATGAAAAAATGAGAAAAAGATGATGAATGATTCCAAAAACAGTTGAAACTACATTTATTGTCAAATTAAAAATCATATACTTCAGTTATAAGGTTAAATTAGAAAAAGTTCTATCTATTGAGTTTAGTTTTAAAAGAGTCCTCACTTTCATCTGTCCTCAGCTCATCATGAAGATTATCACACAGGTGTGGGCTGTAACAGTAAAGTGAGTCCTCACTATTATTACTCACTCATATTATTATTCCCACTTTGGGAATAATAAAATACCTGCCACCAGAAGACATTGAGGGTTGAAGGAGATGTGATGAAAAATACTGTGTCAAGATACAAATTATTTTTATTTAACAGTGTACAAAACATCAGGAGAGAGAAAAATATAACAGGCCTTTGAAGGAAGACAAGCCACTGATATTTTTCTAAACTAAAATCGTAAAATCCTCTCTGAAGTGACACAGGTTAGCACTAACTGTGAAATTGATCCAATGCAGTAATTGCTCTCTTTAGTCAGCGTTGGTACAGTTAAGTTTTGAAGTGTAATTCCGAAATATATCAGATACCAAATGGAGAAGCACACAGCGATCTGACCTGTGTGCAATTACAGCAGGAAACTATGTCTCTGTATCAGCTGAGGGAAAGAAACAGTCATGGAAAATCTGGAAAGTTTAGTGCTTGTTTGGTCAGGTTCAGTTATAGTACTGACAATATAAAGTTGCCGTATATACAGGAAATTATGTTGAATTTGTCTAACTGTTACAATAAACAATCAACACACCTCATCCTGTTTAGAGTCGTGGAGCAGCTGGAGTATTATGGTAATATTAGTGATAAGGCCCCGTTTACACGTGGCAAAAACGGTGGCGTTTTCATGCATTTTGGCCGTCCGTTTACACGAAAACGAAGCTCAAAGTCACCATAAACGATCATTTCTGAAAACTCCGGCAAAGTGGAGATTTGCAAAAACTCCGTCTTCACGTTTGCTTGTAAACAGAGGGAAACGGACATTTAGGCTTTAGAACGTCACATTGTGCGACAAAAACGTCACCAGCGTCATGTGTGCGACCTGTGTTTACAATTTGTTTGGCCACTGTAGTTATTCGTGGCATTTGTTGATGTTTTATTCCAGGATTCTGATTGGCTAGCATGACTTTATGCTTCTTGTTACACTGCCGCCTGTAGGTTTGGCTGCTCATAGCACCTTAACATGCGGGTTCGTGTAAATTATGGTATTTTTCAAAACATAGAGGGGGAAATATCCGGCTATGTGTAAACGTGGCCTCAGTCACGTCTACAGTCGGTTTGTGTGCATGTATTTTTAGAGCATGCTGAAACAGCTAACGCTTACAGAGTAGTACAATTGATTTTTCACACAATCCTTGATTCAGCAAGACATACTGTAGGTGATAGGCAACTCTTTTATTGTGATTAATGAACTCAGAACAATGGTCTTGATTTGATAGATATGAAGTTTAACTGGCACTTGCACTGCATGTATTAAACTTGTGCTAATTGGCTGATCAATAAAAGAGTGTTTAGACTGTTGAACAACAGGTAGCAATGTAAGGATTATTTTCCCTGGCTAAGATTTATTTGTTCAGTCAGTGGCTTGGAGGCTACTTTAATAATTAACATTAATTAGCTGCACATACTTTAATTGCAGTGATGCTCGTCATTTTAATAAATAAAGCTCCGGCTATATTGAATTTGTAACAAATGCAGATTGATGCAAAGAGCCTGCTGCAACACTACACCTCTACAATGAAAAAGTCTGTTGTGTGCTGTTGTGCTGCAGTCTTTATAGATGTCTACTGTTACCTGGTGGAGATGCTGTGCAGGATATTATTGTACACTGTTGAGCACAAATGCACCACTGTTGACTAAATACTTCACCTTGTTTTCATTGTAAGCAGGACTGAGCAAAAAAAAGAAAGAGATATGTGGGTTGGCTTTTGCATAATGAACTGCAGTAAAAACTTTCAATGGTTCACTTGAGGCTAGGCTTAATGATACACAAGAATTATAAAATGCAGCCATCTGGTTGTTCAGTTGGTTAGATCTTTTTACAGAATACTTATGAGAGTATTGTAACAATTCGAAGTTTGTGCTTCTGCATCAACTGCATACATGCTTATGCCAGTGTAGGATTAATATGGCTTTATCTGATGATAAGCTGTGCCAGTAGTTGGGAAAGTGCTGCCTGTAAGCAGAAGCAAAGAGAAGATCAAGTGAAGCGAGGAGGATAATCGTTGTGAACGCAGCTCACATCCAGACAGATCATGACATGGCAAGCATTAATGATTCAGAGAGAGAAAAAGATGAAAAGGGTGAATGAGGAAGATGGAGAAAAACGATGCCAGGTGGGAAGAAATAGAAGAGGCAAATATTAAAGAAAAAAGAGGGAGATGGAGAGAGAAGAGTTTCAAGAAACTGAAGATGAAAAAGCAAAAGGGTGGGAGGAGGATGGGGAATGAAGTGGCAGAAGAAAAGAGGAAGGCTCACACATTTTTCCCCTTCTTCTTTTTTCCCCCTCCTACTTTTTCTTAGCTCCAAGCCATTTTAGTTGCTTCTCTCCTCATGCTATATTTTTGGAAAGCGTGACGAGACAGAATGTGAAAGCAGAGAAAATGCAGTTCGACATTACAGCCGTCTGAGCACCAGCAGCAGCGTTTAACACCCCATTTTCCAATGTTTTCTGCTCTGTGCCTCTATTCTTTTTTTAGGCATTTAGAACAATTGTAGCGACTTTTACTGCGAGAATGTTGAAACTGCAAGACAAATGGAGATAGATAGATAGATAGATAGATAGATAGATAGATAGATAGATAGATAGATAGATAGATAGATAGATAGATAGATAGATAGATAGATAGATAGATAGATAGATAGATAGATAGATAGATAGATAGATAGATAGATAGATAGATAGATAGATAGATAGATAGATAATCAACTGCAGCCTGAAAATAACACACTGAAAAAAAGGCTGAGCCACACTGGCACACAGACAAGGTGGCAAGGGCCTGCTGCCAACCCTGTCAACCCGATTACATGCACACACACACACTTTTGGTGTGTGACTAGTCCAGAGGGCACAAACATACACAACAATACACACACTGGCAGAGCATCAAGGTGGCATGGCATGGCACTGTTCGTGGCCTTGTCAACTCAAGTACCCTCCCACAGGAAACACAGAGTCCCAAAAGCACATATGCAATAAAGAGAGAGAGAGAGAAACAAGATGGACTGACATTACGAGGACAGAACAGCTTTGGAGAAAAGACACAGTAAATTATGGACATATTAAGAATAATCAAAAGGGAGAAAAAATGGGAAATGGATTAAAGGAATGATTAAGACATGGTTAGAAAGAGAAGGAAAGGGGAAGTAAAAAAGGTTTGCAACAATGGGAAGACTTGAGCAACAGTGGCTGTGGGTGGGTGACTCACTCTCTTACTGTCTCTGCATATGCATATGTAGGCACACTATATGCTAGCACGGCAATGAGTACTTTTCAGATTAAAACTTGTCAGAATCAGGTTTTTATCTCAAACATAGACCCACGAAGACACACATGAGCACACACTTTCTGTACGTTCAATTTCAAAATGACTCATTGATTCTGTCTTAATCATAAATCTGACCCAACTTAGTCTGGTCTAAAACTTTCTAATCAAATACTGACAAAATACTTTTAAATTGGTTAAAAATAGTGCATGCTAGACAAGCTGGATTGTCTCCAAAAGCTTAATTTGACTGCTCCATTAGTAAAAAGATGTTAGCGTATTGATCTAATGTGTGACTCCACGGACACACTTTCCAGGATTGTATCAGTGGCAAAAATACAGAAATGGTGGGCAAAACTCAAATGCTCTCAACCCTACAGTTCAGACACAATGAAGCAGAAAATAATCTTTTTTTTTCCTCTCTCATTTGTAAATTTGAGTCTTTAAACTACAGGGAACTTTAAATGTTCCCGCTGTTGCTTCCACCTGCCTGCTGTGTGCTGCTGACGTCCCTGACTCCCCCAGTCTGGCCTTCGGCAGGAGGGTCCCCCCTTATTAACCAGGTCCTGCTCAAGGTTTCTTCCCTCCTAAAGGGGAGTTTTTCTTGCCACTGTTTGGCTTAAGGCTTTTCTCCCACTATGGGAGTTTTTACCTGCCATTGTTTATATAATAATTGCTCGGGGGTTTATGTTTATGTTCATGTTCTGGATCTCTGGAAAGCGTCTAGAGATAACATCTGTTGTATTAGACGCTTTATAAATAAAATTGAATTGAATTGAAATGAAAATGTCATTGTATAATACTTCAAATAAGAATAAAAACAAAAAAAATAGACATTTCTGTACAGTATATAATATTTCAGGCTTCCTTCCAGGACCCCAGACTTTATTAAAGGCATACATTAATATTAATTAATATTATTAACTGTACTGGCTGGTTAAACAGGAATTTACAGCACAGATATTGACATGAGCAGTAAAATACCTAATCTGTCACTGAATATGATGTTTTCATGACTAATTATGTCTTTCTTTTATTCTTGCTTCTTTGTGAGCTTCACAAAATAAAAACACACATTAGGGTTAATATTCTTCCAAAAGACCCTGGATCCTTCGGTAATTTTAAGCATAACAGGGAGATTTTGTGTTGGTGGTGAAAAAAAAAATGTTTGTACATTAAAACACCAACCATCATAGCAAAATCCTGTCACTTATTTAGGGGCTGCATGTCATTCAGTGAGAAGCTGATGCTACTGTGACAACAGACTCAACTCATGAAGAATTATTCAGCTTATCCAATATTTTTTCCACTCAGCCTCAGTGGCAGAGCCAGCACGTGGGTAATGGGGGGGTGTTGTAATAAACGTCCAAAATGTAACAACTTTGTAATTTAATTTTGTAATAAAGCCGCATTTTGTAATAAACTGCTGAATTTTGTAATAAACTACCCCAACACATTTTGTAATTAATTTTGCTGCATTATGTAATAAGTTATTACATTTTGAGAAGATTATTACAAAATGCACTTGCAACTTTTTTATTCTGTAGAACAGTGGTCCCCAACCTTTTCTGAACCGCGGACCGGTTTAATGTCGGCATTAAAAACTGGTATTTTCTCTATAGTAATAATAATAATGAATAATAATAAAACATAATTTTCGAAAAAATAAAATAAAATAATGGAAATTGTAAATTACCTTTAATATGAGTATTTCTATAAATGTGTTTTAATGTTTTTATGTCTCATTACATTTATTTAAAGCCAGGCTTTTATTTTATTTATTGAGGAGACCGATATTTAGTGCTTTTATTTTGAAGGCGTCTCGCCGAGACCTCGTAAATATCCGGGGCTTCGGACTTTAATGGTAAAAGTTTAACGGCAGTAGAAAACTTTGTCTGAAAGACTAAACTAGTGTCGGGAATGCCGAAGTGGTGGCCAACTGACACAAAAAGCACCTGCTGATAAGGATTTGTTTTCTCTGCAAATGTTATGCCGTATTTATGTCCAGCTTGAGTTTGGCTGCCATGGTTACCCTGATTTATGGTTCTGCGTTAAAACGACGGCGTAGCATACGGCGTCGCCGCGCACCTTACGCCGTAGGCCCTGCGTAGGTGTAACGCGGGACCATAAATCAGCCTGTAGCTGTAATTACCGACCGAGCGAGCAGCTGCGTCGGTCTGTATTTAAGTTAAATGAAACTTATATGAATGTAGAAAGCCTAACTCAATTTTATTTTATTCCTTTATAGCTCTGACGGTGTGTTTGCAGTGTATTTATTGTACATCCAAGGAATAAAAACATTGTGAACCATCAGTTTGAGAGTCATCCATCATCAGGGGATGCTACAGAAATTATTTTTTCTCTCTGTGCGGCCCGGTACCAGATGACCCACGGCCCGGTACCGGGCCGGGGCCCGGGGGTTGGGGACCCCTGCTCTAGAAAATGTAATATGTAATGTAATAACATGGAGCATTATGTAATAACAATTCTAAAGCATAGTTTGTTTGTTTGTTTGTTATTGGCCTATATAATTCCAAACTTCAAATAGGCAACTAAAGTTATATTTGGAGTATTATACATAGATTTATTGGGCTACATAGCTCTAAGGGAAATTGCATAAAAAACAACAAAAGTCACTCTTGTATAAATTAATTGTTAAACAAACAACAATAATAGGTAGGCCTATTACATAATGCAACATGTTATTACATTTCTTGGAAAATAAAAAAGTTGCAAGTGCATTTTATAATAATCTTCTCAAAATGCAATAACACAATGTATTACAAAATGGGGCAGTTCATTACAAAATGCGGCTTTATTACAAAATTAAATGAAAAAGCTATAACAATTTGGACGTTTATTACAAAATGCACCGTTATTACAAAATGCGGCTCAACAGGAGGCTGGAAAATCCGGATCGGCCTGATCATTATTACCTCCGCCGATTAGGCTGTTTAGTTATTTCTGTTTGCAAAATAAGTTTAGTTTACCAACGAATTTTGATGGAATTTTCAGGAAAGGTTAGCAGTGAAGCAGGGGAAGATTGACTAGATGTTGGTGGAGATCCGGACCGCTGTCTGGACCCAGGTTGGGTTTGAAGGGGGACTCAGGTGATTGGCGGAGGTCTGCGCTCTCGACTGCGCGATTGTTTTGTTGCTGCTGACGAGAGACATGTTTTTCTCCGTTTACTGAACTTAATTTTCGGGGCTGCATGTCATTCATTCATTATAATGGCAGAAAAATCGATAAGTTGAAGTTCTGGACTTCCTCAAACACAAATATAACACGCCACGGCGGGCCAGAATAGTAAATAAAACCACAGTCTTACCGGCAGTTGTCACACAACGGGGGCCCGAGTTTCCCTTAAGTGTCGCGAGACCTCAATCGATCATGTAAAAGACCAATTTAGTTTATATTTTTCCGTTGGCTATATTAAATTCTAAGTGTTCAAGAAAATACATTAAAAAAAAACAATTAAACTTTTACAAATAAGTTAATTTAGTTAGAATTTTGTTTTTTTAATGCATGACTCTCACTGTGTGGGCAAGCTGTCAATCTGGATGGGCCCGTGCGCATCCAGGCCCAGCCTAGCTCCGCCCCTTCTCAGCCTTACATCTGAGTGGGATCTGATACATCTGAATGCAATCATAAATTAACCTCCAATCAATGTGCTTTCTGTAATGTAGCAGATGAAACTTTAGAACATATCTTTTTCCTGTGTCCTGTGTCCAGAAACATCTGGTTAGAATTAAGAAACTGGTTACTACTTAGAATAGAGGACATACCAGTCTTTGATATCTATCAAATTTTTTTCTATATAGATAACTTGAAGTCGAATGTATCTGACATAATAAATATAGTTATTCTCATGGGTAAATATCATATTCATTGTAGTAAGTGGAGGAAAAGCAACCCCTCCTTTAATTGGTTTTTAAATGATTTAAAATTATTATTCTTATCCCTTAGAAAAATAGACTGAAAAAGATTTGTGACGATATATCTTGTTTTCTGCTTTTTTGATGCATGGCTTAGTCCTTGCTCCTCTTTTTGGCACTTTTGTTTGCCTAATTTTAAATACTGTGATACTTTTATAGTTTGCACTTTATAAAAACCCCTGTTTGTCTTTTATTTCAATAGATAGTTAATTGTTTTTCTATATAGCTCTATATTTGACAGCATCTCATATTATGTCTACTAAGTATCCTATCATCCTTACGAGAAGATGTTTAATTACTGTTCTATGTTGTTTTATTGTGTTCAATAAAGAAGAAAAAAATAAATAAATTAACCTCCAATGATGTGCATAGATGTTTTACTAATTTGTAGTATTTGTTCTCTTTTAATTGACAAAAGATAAGCTTCTATCAGATAATTCAGAATACATGCATGATTTGGACTCAGAATGAGTCAATTTGGTCAAAATTATCATCATTTAACTTGAAACAAAGTTAGTTAATGTAACTGTGATAAAGAATATAACTTCCTGTCCGTATTTTTTTTTTTTAAACAAATACTGTCATCCAAAGTGAAATTATAAGGAAAACAAAGGCATATCTAAAACAGAAAACTGTCAAGTCGTCTAAACATATTTATCCACCTCATTTGCTTTTTAGCGCAACATTGAGATCTGGTGCTAATTACCTTTAGAAGTTGCAATGTATTTTATTGAGCATAAATTATTGAAGATTAATAGAACATATAATGCTCAGCCAACCCTAATATTGAATGTAAGAATATTATTTTTAATTTTACCATACATTTCTGGTAAAAAAGCTCTAAATCTGCAATACCACTAGTGCTTAGTGGTGTTGCAGTGTTTGCATGCTGCAGCACAGTGAAGAGCCTGGAGAAGTATTAAAACTGGACCGTAATCCACTACATTTTGGACCTGCCAGTGTTCCCTCAAAACTCTGGTGAGTTCGTGGCTCCTGGCAAACATTGTGATGATGTCGCTGTCCTTTTCATCCACACATTTTATATGAAGCAAGAATGTCCATGAAGTAAACACTATCCTCCCTGCCATGTCACAATCAGAGAGTGACACACTTACATTGACATGCGAAGAGAAGAAACAGAAATAACAAACAAAAGAATACAAGTGCTATAAGATGGGCAAATCATCTGCATTCCTCAGAAAATAAGGAGCACTGTAATCACAAACAACAGCTTGTCATCACAGTACCCACCACTGATTATCACTTAATTTATGTATAAATGCATTTATGTAACTGATATTAATTTATTTAAACCTGGCTTTGGTGTCTTTTGCCAGACAGATATCTCAACAGGCACATGATATAATACTGAGCTAATAATGATAATCAAAGCTTGTAGGCTCCTTGTTCTCAAATTCATCCACACACACTTTCAGACATCCCAGCATCCTCACTCTTGAGCACGTACCATCTCTTTCTCACTCTCTTCTTCATCTTATAAATCTGTTATCCTGATCATGTTCCTCTTTAAATGTACACAAGTAAAACTGAGCTCCTGCTGGAATGAACACAGTACAAATTTACATTTCAAACAAGTTTCAATAAATTGGCAGGTCAACGTTAAAAGACCCTGATCCACAATGTGTTGGTAACACCTCTGTAATGTTTACGGCTGCATTTGAAAACACTTATACATATGCATGAGCTGATTACCACCATTCCTTTAGGTAAACAAGAAGCCCTAAAGTCAGAAATTGACAAACTTTGCAGATGTGCACTCTTGGAATAGGATCTGGCAAAAAAATAAAGATTAAAAGAAGAAAAAGTATAAACACACATATAAAAATGGTTAAATTTAACAAGATGTAGGCATGCATGAATACATTTACATGTTTACTTATGCATTTTTAAATGTAGTGAAAAACTACTATTGTATTATCTAAATAGAGAATGAGTTCATTTTAAGTGACTCCACTCTGTTGTCAGGGCAGTTAATCTAGGTGATTAAGTTTTTTTGTCTGAAGACAATATTCTGTTTTCCATGCATCCTACTTTCTGCACCTCCTTCTTCCTGTTCAGGGTCACAGCAATCTGGAGCATAGCTTGTCACCTCAGAGGGACATGGTACACTCAGTCCATAATGGTGGCAATAATCAATTATTGCATAAAAGAACGATGTTTAGAGATGTTAAAATACAGAATGTTTCTTCAGATTCCATTGAATATGAATAAAAAGTGTGCCTGTTGAGTCAAAACACAAAATCCAACTGAAGGATTTTGTGAGCAAATTGTTCACCAAGCACGTACGGATTTGTAAAATGTGAAAAAAGTGAAGGTCACACACAAGAAGATAAAAGACATGACTGTATTTACGTCTGATGATGAAATTAATTTTTGCTATTTTCGCTTTTTCAACTATTTTAAATGAACATTAAAGCTGTCTGGTTCTTAAGTGCTTCACAGTGTGTTTCTTTTTAGTCATTTATACAGAGCCTCTTACACAAGCAGCATTTTTCTCTATTGTTACAGCTATTGCCGTGTTCTGGGGACTGGCCTCCCCTTGAGAGTGTGTGTGTGTATGTGAGAGCAACAGTTCACAGGTTGACATGCAGCAGGACCTGATCTACTACCCTAAAAACATCAGGTATTTATGTTACTTCCCTTTTCTTCGAGCCGGTCGTAACATCTATCAAGCTCTAACACCAATCGGAGCACTTCTGAAGTGCTGCAAGATTCAGTGTCTTGGAAAAATTGTGCAAAACCGGGCTACCATGTGAGTTGGAAACTGACACCATGAGATCTTAAGTGTTTGAATGTGATGAGTTGGCCATGAGAAAGGGTTTGCCAGGAGTGCAAAAGAAAGAAGTAAAGCAGTTTTCCCTTGAAAATAGTTATTTAGGGATTAAACAAATTATTGGAAAAAGGGATACAGAGGTCACAAAAAGAGGGAACATGGTGTGTTCAGACCAATCTTGCTCAGCAAGTTTGCCACCTATAATAACACTAGAGAGCAAGAGTTTCCCTATAAGAGAAACCTGCCATATTCCAAAGTCTTGTGTGACGTTCTATTCGATCTGTCTATTGTGTGTCTGTGTTTGCATTTTGCATTGATGTAATTCACTGTATACATTATTTTCTCCTCACTTCCAGTATCAAAAAACAATAAAACAGTTGTGGAGACAGGTTTAATTCATTATATTTCGTGCTAACCTGGACACATGCAGAGACATGCAAACATCCATATGTGGAGACTCATTTTAGATTTTTGCGTCACACAACTGCAGACATATAACCAAAGATAAAATATTCAACAGACACAACTGCATCTAACTGCCTAAATTCCCAAATAAATAATGTCACCTTGTGTTTCTCATACTCAGCTCATCTTGTATTCAGACTGAACCCTCTCCTGGCATCCACCAGCATTATTTTTAAGTTTACAAGGCTCATAAGCAGGTTTTATGTGGTCAGTTTGGCTGACTTTGTTGGGTACAGTGTGTCCTTTACTCACAACTTCTACCGTCAATAAAATAGTAAAAAAAATATATAAATATATTTGTAAACACAGTCTCATCTGCTGGCTAGCAAAATAAAGTTAACATAGCACATAGCTTTAGCTATTGCATTACCTTTCCACCATTACTCATTTAATTCAGAAAGGAAGCATGGTGCACGGACGTGTCATCACAATGATGATGAGGACGAACATTAACATTTACTTTAAAACACAGCAGTACTTTGAATGTTGTGAGCTCTTTTGGTATATTTGTATTTTGCAGAAAGATGATTCAAAACATGTCAACACATTCCAGAAGTTCTAAAAGTATATGAAGTGGTCATTGGCAGCACCAAATTTCCACACAGCAAACCATGAGGAAGAATTCTAAGGAAATGCATATTGACTTATTTTCCTCACACCCACATGCTGTAATTGTTGGTGTCTAAATACAGTGTCTTCAGGTCGCAGCCTGAACATTTCATAAACACATCGAAAAAGGAAAAAACATGGAATGTACCAGTAAAAGGTACATTTCCTCCAAGCAGGTGCACCACATCGGTTAAAAAAATTAATCATTTCTGTTATTGCAGCATATAGGGTCATGCCAGTTATGTAACAGGTTATTTTTCTTAATAGATTAGTAAATAATTGTGTGTATTTTTGTATAACTATTCTGTGTATTTGAGTGACAGTCAACTATTTTTAGCACCTTTGGAAACTTGATAGGGCATCACAAACTATAGGAAACTGTAAAAAGTTGACAAACTTTCAAGTGGGAACAACTTTCAAGGGAAAATAAATCCAGGTAGGGAACTTAAGTCACATTTAGATTTAAATATTTAGATCCGACTTTATTTCCTTAAAGCAGAGTACAGGTACAGAGCCAATGAAATAAATTTGACATCCAACCAGAAGTGCAAAGAAGCATTAAGTACCAAGTGCAGGTAGAGTGGTTGTGTACACAGTATATAATTAATATAATGTAATATGCAGAATCATAGGTGAAACTGTGTAGGAGTAAAAAGTAAGCAGGTAAACTGGTAAAACCTAAAGTGCAAATGCTTGACAGGAGGGGAAGGTTTGTTCAGAAGTGCCGCATGCTGTACCTGAGCTTACATACTTTGAATTACAAAAAAAGGCAAAAATTTGTCTTGATTTTAACCAGGAAAACATCCCTTTTCCATGCAACTTTAAATGGTGACGAGGGCTGCTCACAAATACATTTTGAATGTGTTTATTTTTCTTCCTGAGAGGAGAAAACATTCACCACGCACACACCTCATTTATCAGACTGACTGAAGAGGAAAGCTAAAAAGTGGACCATTCATAGTGTGCTTGTAACTGCAAAAACATCAGTTCTGTTTATTAAAAAACTGAATCTATCTGAAGTTGCTTCATCTAACAGATTTGAAGCACTTGGATGTAGTCAGCTAAATGGTAATACCAAGGGTGCAACAAATTCCGAATACATCACCATACAAGTATTTAGTGTTTGGCATAAAATATTAACCATAACTGGCAAAAGTTTGCTTCATTTAATCTTATCTCATTTTATTCTACAGCATTGTACCTTTCTGAGCATATTTTGTCATAAGATATATTTGCGTATAAACACTGATTTTTTTTCTTTTCTTTTCTACATCAGTGTGCATCTGCAATGCTTCATTTGTCAAAAAGACATCCTTTATACTGTTGCTCATTAATGTACTTTGATGTTTACTTAACAACAGTGGAGCTCTGTAGGAACAAGGGCTAACTTATGTCACATTAGGACTACATACTACTTTCATTATCATATGATTATGATTAATGTTTTTGGTTTTGGATCTTTTTAAGGAATATGATTACTTACATGAAACCGACGGCTTTATTCTTTCCTGCAACCTTTCAATGCACTCTGTTTGGCCTTGAGCTTTCTTTTTCAAAAAAGATTTCAATCAAACTTTGAACTTATAATTGTCTCAGCTGCCCTATCGACAAACCGATTCAGTCCAAGAAAGGCCTGCACATACATACCGTGTTGGACTCTTGATTAGTCCCAAGGGGTACCACCGTTTGGAGATAATTGGTTTCCAAATACCATGATACTACAGAACATCCTCCGTGTCTCTTGTATCTAATGGAGTCAAGCAGGCTGTGTATCCCTTGATCTAATATGCAAAAAGCACAGAAAATCTATTGTTTGAACTGACTAGTGTTTTACCATGTAAGCATACCGTTTACGTAGCTTTAACATTGCGTTTTATTATTCTATCATAGTATTTTTTTGGTCATAGATAAGTATTTGTTGTTTTTTTTTCTATAAATGCTCATTTACCATTCAAATTGACTTGAAGAAAGAAGCATTTACACATTAACAGTCTATCTGTTCTGCCCCTGTCGCTCTGGCCCAGTTTCTGTGGTGTCTTTACAGTAGGCCTATTACCGATACACAAAAATAAAAGTTTGCAGCTTTGCACTTTATTTTTTGTTGTTCTACCTTTGGTGGGTTTTCAGGAAGAACAAACTCAAACATGTGTGATATGAAGGCACAATCCTTTGCTAACATGAATAATAACACTACCCCAATACACACACACGCACGTAAAAAAAACACTTTTTATCAGTGTTTTTTCAGTTAAGCAGGTTGGAATAAAACCTTGCAATCCCTTCAAACCAATTTTCTTTGTTTTTGAGATTCTTTGAATGAAAGGTGTTAAATGCTTCCCGCACAGTCCTGCTCACACTTCATCTTAATCTGCTGCAGGTTGGAGTTTTGAGCTTTCTCAGGATGTGAATTATCAAGCAGGGTCCTCTGTTGCCAGGTCCTTCTCGCATTCATGAAAGTTCACTATGATGGTTCCACACTGTATTAACAAAACATAAAATGCAATGAATGTTAGTGAAGCCAACCATAGCTCTTTCACACAATAACTTAATCATCCTGATCAAACCACATCATGAGGGCTTCAGAAAACTTAAACAAACTTTGGTGGAGCCAAAAAAAAAAAACTTCATCCCTTTGACCTGATATATTGACAGGTGTACTTGTGGAGAAAAACATTCTGCGTCACACTGAGTAGCCCCAGTTTGTGCACAGCTTAAATCTTTTTGTGTAACCGTGCCCAATCTGTAGTGCACACAGAGACACATAGTCAGTGATATTTAGGGCCCGAGCACTGAAAGTGCGAGGACCCTATTGTATCTGTGATGTTTATTAGGGCCCGAGCACTGAAAGTGCGAGGACCCTATTGTATCTGTGATGTTTATTATTATTATTAGGGCCCGAGCACTGAAAGTGCGAGGACCCTATTGTATCTGTGATGTTTATTATTATTATTATTAGGGCCCGAGCACTGAAAGTGCGAGGACCCTATTGTATCTGTGATGTTTATTAGGGCCCGAGCACTGAAAGTGCGAGGACCCTATTGTATCTGTGATGTTTATTATTATTATTATTATTATTATTATTATTCTCGCCGTAAATAAATTGCCTTTTTGGAGGCCTTAAAATGCTCCAAAACTCACCAAATTTTGCACACGCTTCCAGAGTCGCGTAAAATTACGTATTTTATGGGCGACAGGCATGGGTCAAAAAGGATTAGGCTCTATAGCGCCACCT